>NC_091166.1:50177114-50239614 GCF_040958095.1 Procambarus clarkii | reverse complement strand
GTTGTAAATAGGTGGACCGGTTAGCAGCCCCTGGTGTGGTGGGTCCCTGGTGTGGTAGGTCCCTGGTGTGGTGGGTCCTGGTGTACTGGGTCCCTGGTGTGGTGGGTCCCTGGTGTGGTGGGTCTCTGGTGTGGTGGGTCCCTGGTGTGGTGGGTCCCTGGTGTGGTGGGTCCTGGTGTACTGGGTCCCTGGTGTGGTGGGTCCCTGGTGTGGTGGGTCCCTGGTGTGGTGGGTCCCTGGTGTGGTGGGTCTCTGGCTGGGGGTGGGGGGCACAAGCGTTACAGTCAGCAGATAATGCTTCAGATGCCACAACCTCCTGCAGTTTGGAGAGCTGTATCGTAAACCCCACTACTTGCCGCCTGCCTCCACCCACCACTGGCTCCTTCCCCGCCAACACTGGCTCCACCCCCAGACACCACACACACCACACACACCCCACACCCCACACACCACACACACCCCACACACCCCACACCCCACACACCACACACCCCACACCCCACACACCACACACCACACACCACACACACACACACCCCACACACCCCACACCCCACACACCACACACACCCCACACACCACACACCACACACACACACACCCCACACACCCCACACCCCACACACCACACACACCCCACACACCACACACCACACACCACACACACACACACCCCACACACCCCACACCCCACACACCACACACACCACACACACCACACACACCACACTAATCTCAGGAACCTGGCAGGTTTGTGATAACTTACAACACTTGGTCTGGTGGTTATATTTCCAGTAATCCCCCACATGCTGGAGGAACACAGTAGCTGATGCCTTATGCTGGGTCTTGTAGACCAGGTCCTCCTGATGTTACTCATTTCCTTTAATTTTCAATGTAATTATCGCTGGTCCACCATACAGCTATCTTGAGGTTATCTTGAGATGATTTCGGGGCTTTAGTGTCCCCGCGGCCCGGTCCTCGACCAGGCCTCCACCCCCAGGAAGCAGCCCGTGACAGCTGACTAACTCCCAGGTACCTATTTACTGCTAGGTAACAGGGGCATTCAGGGTGAAAGAAACTTTGCCCATTTGTTTCTGCCTCGTGCGGGAATCGAACCCGCGCCACAGAATTACGAGTCCTGCGCGCTATCCACCAGGCTACGAGGCCACAGCTGGTCCACCATACAGCTGGTCCACCATACAGCTGGTCCACCATACAGCAAGATACAGAAGCCATTAAAGGCTCAAACGCATCTCATTCGTGTGTATGTTTCCTCTCTACAATGTTTACTAATGTTTAATGTGAATACTCCACTGGTATGAGGGGTATACTCCGCTGGTATGTGGTATGAGGGAAAACATATGATGACCGCTCAATGGCCAGGTGTGTGTATGTGTGTTTTGCGCAATGTTGCATTTTTTGTCCCAAAATGTTGCGAAATGTTGAGCAACGGTAGATAGCGCTTGTGAAGATTAGTCGTGCAATACTGTTGGTGGATACCGTTTACACTAGGGGGGGGGGTTACAGGTGTGTGGGTACATGTGACACTAGGAGGGGCGTGGATACAGGTGTGTGTGGGTACAAGTGACACTAAGGGGGGGCGTAGTTACAGGTGTGTTGGTACATGTGACACTAGGGGGGGTGGATACAGGTGTGTGTGGGTACATGTGACACTAGGGGGCGTGGATACAGGTGTGTAGGGTACATGTGACACTAGGGGGGTGTGGATACAGGTGTGTGGGTATATGTGACACTAGGGGGCGTCGATACAGGTGTGTGGGTACATATGACACTAGGGGGGGCGTGGATACAGGTGTGTGGGTACATGTGACACTAGGGGAGCCGTGGATACAGGTGTGTTTATACATGTGACACTAGGGGGGGCGTGGATACAGGTGTGTGGGTATATGTGACACTAGGGGGGGCGTGGATACAGGTGTGTGGGTACATGTGACACTAGGGGGCGTGGATACAGGTGTGTGGGTACATGTGACACTAGGGGACGTGGTTACAGGTGTGTGGGGGGTACATGTGACACAAGGGGGTGTGGATACAGGTGTGTGGGGTACATGTGACACTAGAGGGGCGTGGTTACAGGTGTGTGGGTACATGTGACACTAGAGGGGCGTGGTTACAGGTGTGTGGGTACATGTGACACTAGAGGGGCGTGGTTACAGGTGTGTGGGTACATGTGACACTAGGGGGGGCGTGGATACAGGTGTGTGGGTACATGTGACACTAGGGGGGGCGTGGATACAGGTGTGTGGGTACATGTGACACTAGGGGGGGGCGTGGATACAGGTGTGTGGGTACATGTGACACTAGGGGGGGGCGTGGATACAGGTGTGTGGGTACCTGTGACACTAGGGGGGCGTGGATACAGGTGTGTGGGTACCTGTGACACTAGGGGGGGCGTGGATACAGGTGTGTGGGTACATGTGACACTAGGGGGGGCGTGGATACAGGTGTGTGGGTACCTGTGACACTAGGGGGGGGGGCGTGGATACAGGTGTGTGGGTACCTGTGACACTAGGGGGGGGCGTGGATACAGGTGTGTGGGTACATGTGACACTAGGGGGGGCGTGGATACAGGTGTGTGGGTACCTGTGACACTAGGGGGGGCGTGGATACAGGTGTGTGGGTACCTGTGACACTAGGGGGAGCGTGGATACAGGTGTGTGGGTACATGTGACACTAGGGGGGGCGTGGATACAGGTGTGTGGGTACATGTGACACTAGGGGGCGTGGATACAGGTGTGTGGGTACATGTGACACTAGGGGGGGCGTGGATACAGGTGTGTGGGTACATGTGACACTAGGGGGCGTGGATACAGGTGTGTGGGTACATGTGACACTAGGGGGCGTGGATACAGGTGTGTGGGTACATGTGACACTAGGGGGCGTGGATACAGGTGTGTGGGTACCTGTGACACTAGGGGGGGCGTGGATACAGGTGTGCAGGTACAGGTGAGAACCACACCATTACAGTATCCTCACTACAGCAGGAGCGGACCAAGTCATCACGTCATCAGCTTTGAAAGTGATGAGTGTATTATCTTGGTCCATCAGACACACCTGCCTCTGCCTCCACCATCACACCTGTATGTGTGTGTGTGTGTGTGTGTGTGTGTGTGTGTGTGTGTGTAGAGGAGACTACCGTTAATGCACTATACCAGACACAATAGCTCGGTGGATATTCACAGAGAACTGTAAATATATCAATTGGCCTCATTAACGTGGACGATTCTTAGGGGGTAATATTATGAGCCTCGTCCCTTCAAGAACATACACGAGGTAAGGGGGAATAACTTAAGAATATTATACACTCGAAGAACACTTGTATAATCGACTGTTCTTGCTCACAGTTATCAAGTCTGATCACGTTTATCAGTTCTGTTCACCACAAGGAAGGTTCTGTTTGCTTTCTTAGTGGTATAGCATTGTTTACATTGTTGTATTAAGGTTTCTGCCTTGCCTGCGGACGGCCCAAGACACCGCGATTCACTACCAAATCTCTACGAGAAATGAAAACAAAATGCGCACTGTTTAATTATGTCTCGTTTCTTGTCGGTGATTGGGCGCCCCCGGTGTGTAGTAGAGGTACAGAGCCGCACTACCACCACCGCGTCTACCACCACACGCACTCACGCGCACTCACGCACCGCCGTCACTCACAAGCAGCGCACTAGTTCCCGGATGGTCACTGATTTACATTTAGCAAGTGGCGGCAGTAGGGAGCGCTGGACACCTCTCCCGCCTGGATGCTGCTGCTGCTGGAGGATGCTTAGCCAACCCGGCCCAACCTGTCGTACCGCACCTCCCTCACAACTCATTTACCCCCCAAAATCCTTCCCCCTCATTGGTTCGTATCTCAGCCATTACGCGATACGTATCGTTGGCGATGCTGAGAGTATCAGGCATATTCACGCTGGGAAAACTGTTGGCGTTGCGCGTGTGTCGTACGCGAGTCGTACGTCTGGCGATAGTATTGATTGTGGCTAAGAGCCCCACAATCGATAGCAAGGAGTTGGTTGACGGGAATGTGTCCACGGGAGCTCATTTGGTAGAGGTGGTGACTCTGGGGTACGGTAGATGTAAACAAGTCGTCAAAACAAAGACGCAGAGGGTATGCGTCGGTGCGGAGGGGGGAGGGGGAGGGCGGGTAGGCCTGCGCATCATTCCTCTCTCCTCTCTCCTCCTCCTCCCTTCTCTGTCACGCTTAAAGATGATGGTGGGGACAGAGCGTCCACTTGGCTGATGAACGCGGCACGTGACACAGGCTCTGTGGGGCTCCGCCTCTCTCCCACGCCCACCTCTCACGCCCACCTCTCTCACACCCACCACTCTCACACCCACCACTCTCACACCCACCTCTCTCACACCCACCACTCTCACACCCACCACTCTCACACCCACCACTCTCACACCCACCACTCTCACACCCACCACTCTCACACCCACCACTCTCACACCCACCTCTCTCACACCCACCACTCTCACACCCACCACTCTCACACCCACCACTCTCACACCCACCACTCTCACACCCACCACTCTCACACCCCCCCCCCCACTCTCAGTGGGTGTAAGTGAATCGTTCCCTATAAAACATATTTGCGCATAAAATGTTGATCAATGACCAACCAACATAAATAAGCTTAACACAGGCCTGTCAAAGCTTGGCTTCACTGAAGCCTAAAATCAAATCATAACACGCGACCGCAGGAAGCTGTGTCAGAAGGAGCCTGACGTTAGTGACGCTTGTGCTCCTGAAGCTGTGTCAGAAGGAGCCTTACGTTAGTGACGCTTGGGCTCCTGAAGCTGTGTCAGAAGGAGCCTGACGTTAGTGACGCTTGGGCTCCTGAAGCTGTGTCAGAAGGAGCCTGACGTTAGTGACGCTTGGGCTCCTGAAGCTGTGTCAGAAGGAGCCTGACGTTAGTGACGCTTGGGCTCCTGAAGCTGTGTCAGAAGGAGCCTGACGTTAGTGACGCTTGGGCTCCTGAAGCTGTGTCAGAAGGAGCCTGACGTTAGTGACGCTTGGGCTCCTGAAGCTGTGTCAGAAGGAGCCTGACGTTAGTGACGCTTGGGCTCCTGAAGCTGTGTCAGAAGGAGCCTGACGTTAGTGACGCTTGGGCTCCTGAAGCTGTGTCAGAAGGAGCCTGACGTTAGTGACGCTTGGGCTCCTGAAGCTGTGTCAGAAGGAGCCTGACGTTAGTGACGCTTGGGCTCCTGAAGCTGTGTCAGAAGGAGCCTGACGTTAGTGACGCTTGGGCTCCTGAAGCTGTGTCAGAAGGAGCCTGACGTTAGTGACGCTTGGGCTCCTGAAGCTGTGTCAGAAGGAGCCTGACGTTAGTGACGCTTGGGCTCCTGAAGCTGTGTCAGAAGGAGCCTGACGTTAGTGACGCTTGGGCTCCTGAAGCTGTGTCAGAAGGAGCCTGACGTTAGTGACGCTTGGGCTCCTGAAGCTGTGTCAGAAGGAGCCTGACGTTAGTGACGCTTGGGCTCCTGAAGCTGTGTCAGAAGGAGCCTGACGTTAGTGACGCTTGGGCTCCTGAAGCTGTGTCAGAAGGAGCCTGACGTTAGTGACGCTTGGGCTCCTGAAGCTGTGTCAGAAGGAGCCTGACGTTAGTGACGCTTGGGCTCCTGAAGCTGTGTCAGAAGGAGCCTGACGTTAGTGACGCTTGGGCTCCTGAAGCTGTGTCAGAAGGAGCCTGACGTTAGTGACGCTTGGGCTCCTGAAGCTGTGTCAGAAGGAGCCTGACGTTAGTGACGCTTGGGCTCCTGAAGTTGTGTCAGAAGGAGCCTGACGTTAGTGACGCTTGGGCTCCTGAAGCTGTGTCAGAAGGAGCCTGACGTTAGTGACGCTTGGGCTCCTGAAGCTGTGTCAGAAGGAGCCTGACGTTAGTGACGCTTGGGCCCCCTGAAGCTGTGTCAAAGCAATATGATCAAAGTTGATCATCTGTCGGAGTAAAGTGACCCACAAAAGTATGTGACACACACACACACACACACACACACACACACACACACACACACACACACACACACACACACACACACACACACACACACACACACACTGTCAGTTAGAAAGCTGTGGCACTGGTGAAGATACAGCCATCTCTGAGGTGTGAGATGTAAGTTTTCCTGAGCGCTGTTCACAGTGAACAGGTGGAGTGAACACCTGTTGATTCCAGCTGTTCACAGTGAACAGGTGGAGTGAACACCTGTTGATTCCAGCTGTTCACAGTGAACAGGTGGAGTGAACACCTGTTGATTCCAGCTGTTCACAGTGAACAGGTCGAGTGAACACCTGTTGATTCCAGCTGTTCACAGTGAACAGGTCGAGTGAACACCTGTTGATTCCAGCTGTTCACAGTGAACAGGTGGAGTGAACACCTGTTGATTCCAGCTGTTCACAGTGAACAGGTCGAGTGAACACCTGTTGATTCCAGCTGTTCACAGTGAACAGGTGGAGTGAACACCTGTTGATTCCAGCTGTTCACAGTGAACAGGTGGAGTGAACACCTGTTGATTCCAGCTGTTCACAGTGAACAGGTGGAGTGAACACCTGTTGATTCCAGCTGTTCACAGTGAACAGGTGGAGTGAACCCCTGTTGATTCCAGCTGTTCACAGTGAACAGGTGGAGTGAACACCTGTTGATTCCAGCTGTTCACAGTGAACAGGTGGAGTGAACCCCTGTTGATTCCAGCTGTTCACAGTGAACAGGTGGAGTGAACACCTGTTGATTCCAGCTGTTCACAGTGAACAGGTGGAGTGAACCCCTCTTGACTCCAGCCTAACCTCTGTTGGTTTGTATAAATGACTGACAGATACAGTTTCTAATCTAAATCTGGATTATACAGTATTAACCGTGAAGATTATCTGTGACTACTATTTGGCTTTTATGTAAATAATAGTTAGTTGTTACACAACAGTAAAGACGACACGAGGCACCACAACACAAGGGAGCTGTGGCGGCTTTCATGAGGTAGATATTATCATGAGGTAGATATTATCATGAGGTAGATATTATCACGAGGTAGATATTATCACGAGGTAGATATTATCACGAGGTAGATATTATCACGAGGTAGATATTATCACGAGGTAGATATTATCACGAGGTAGATATTATCACGAGGTAGATATTATCACGAGGTAGATATTATCACGAGGTAGATATTATCATGAGGTAGATATTATCATGAGAGGTGAGCTCAAGTTGGCAAAAATTAAAGAACATTGTGAAATAACAATGAATAAGAAGATAACAGCTCTACAAGGTCAAGATATCAAATAACAAGATAACAGCTCTACAAGGTCAAGATATCAAATAACAAGATAACAGCTCTACAAGGTCAAGATATCAAATTACAAGATAACAGCTCTACAAGGTCAAGATATCAAATAAGATAACAGCTCTACAAGGTCAAGATATCAAATAACAAGATAACAGCTCTACAAGGTCAACAACTACAGGGTTTAAGCAAGGACAAGGAGCACTGGGAAGCTCTAAGGTAGAAGCACTGGAGGAGAAATATTATCTTAGTCAATACAATAAGTTAGGCAAGGAAACTCGACAGGAAAAAGGAGTTTTTGTCAGTAGAGATGGACGAGGTCACCCAGGGAATAAAGTGGAAGAAGGATAGGTAATTACTTACCTATGCACAGGTGGGCGTAGAGAAATACTAGATGAGGCGGTAAAGGAAGCCAGAAACGGCAGCAACCTGGAAAGCACAGACATCAGGTAGGAAGTCAGAAAGGACCTGGCATCAAAACCCGAAGATGGTGCAAAATACGGTTGATCGAAGTCACTAATAATTTTCGGTTGCAAAGAAAATGAGACAACATCTCGGTCAGAAAGAGCCACAGAAGGGAAGGTTTTACAACCAAAGATAATGTCTGTGTAGAAGAATTGGTAGGTAGGAAAGAGGGAAAGATCAATTCAATACCTTCCTGTCTTGGTAAAGAGCCACCATGTGCTTTTGTAAATAATAAAATAAGCAGTGCGTTATAATCTCAAAGAGAATGAGGAAAATGATGCAGGTGAAAAACCTGATTTCATGAGAGGACACTATACGAAACTTAGAAAATTCTTTAATGAATTCGATTGGGATTCAAAGAACAAAGTCTTGTCAAACAAGACTTGTGGTTAGGCAGAGAAATAAATGAGATGTATGCCAATTTTTGTAAGAATGTACGATGAAGATACAACAAAATGTTTATTAAAACAGATGCAGAGTTTTAAATCATGATTGGTTGAACAGAAATTGCCTAGAGGGCCAGAGAGCAAAAGACAAAAGAAAATGGAATCAATGTAGAGGTCAAACTCCCAGACATACCAGCAATACAAAGATGCGACAACAAACAACACGGCAGTGAGAAGAGACACAAAAGGAGATTTTCAAAGAAGCAGTCGCAATGACAATTTCCAGAGAACACTATTTTTGAGAGCACCATTTTTGAGAGCACCATTTTTGAGAGCACCATTTTTGAGAACACCATTTTTTAGAACACCATTTTTGGGAACACCATTTTTGAGAACACCATTTTTGAGAACACCATTTTTGGGAACACCATTTTTGAGAACACCATTTTTTAGAACACCATTTTTTAGAACACCATTTTTGGGAACACCATTTTTGAGAACACCATTTTTGAGAACACCATTTTTTAGAACACCATTTTTTAGAACACCATTTTTGGGAACACCATTTTTGAGAACATAATTTTTCTAGTTCGTCTTAAGACGAACTAGAAAATTGCTCAAGGAGCTCAATGAGCTCCTTGAAAATTGCTCAAGGAGCTAGGAAAAAATAAAGCAGTTAGACCAGTTGGAGTTTCACCTCGTGTCCCGTGAGACTGAGCATCTGGTCCGAGCATTCCACTTCAAATGATATTCCAGCCATTTTTTGTGTACCAGAATCTTAGTAGATATATGGATAAAAGGCAAACATAGTTCCTCTTTACTATAATGGCAGAAGGGAAGACTCTCTGAACAATAGACATATCAGTGACAAGCGTGGGAGTCAGAACATTAGAAAAAAATTGTTAAAACGAAATGGATAGAATACCTGAATAGAATACCTGGATAGAATACCTGGATAGAATACCTGGATAGAATACCTGGATAGAACTGATATATTAACAGTCAGTATGGCCTTTGAGCAGGAAGATCCTGTGTATCAAATTTTCTTATTTTTTATGATATAGAGATTCTGCAGGAAAGAGATGGTTGGCTTGACTATTTATTTGGATGTAAAAAAAAGGCCTTTGACAGTCTCACACAAGAGGCTCTTTTTGGAAACAGGAACATGCTGGAAGGGTGACAGGGAGACTGTCACCCCTCCAGCATGAATGAAACATTATCTAACTGACAGACAGATGAGGGTGGTAATCACAGGCAATGTATCCGATTGGAGAAGTGTTACTGGCGGAGTACCACAGGGTTCAGGAACATCATCACAGGGACCACAGTTGAGAGGCGGAACCAAAGAGCCAAAGCTCAACCCCCGCAAGCACAAATAGGTGAGTACACACACACCCACCCACACACACACACACACACACACACACACACACACACACACACACACACACACACACACACACACACACACACACACACACACACACAAATGAGACAGCTGTACACCAATTCCCCTGCATATATGTCCTCGTTTCGCTTCCCTTAACTCTGTCTTCAGCAGCGAGCCGTCCACGGGACGGACGTTTTGACGTGTGGCTGCTGACAGGTATTGACAGCTGCTGCCGCTCTGCTGTCTTAGTTCTAGAGCCTCTCGTATTGACAGGTAATATTGACAACGGGTTCTCTCTCTCTGTCTTGTAGGTACAGTGTTGAGAGGAGACAGATCAAGCGGACATCCTCGCCAGGGGAGGTGAGTACTAATTCTCATCTTGACAGACTTGTGAAGTACGTGGGTGAATGGGTCGTTGAAGAGGATTACCTCCTTAACGAGGCGTTAAGTACCCCCTGAACGAGTTAAGGAGCGGGTGAATGAGTCGTGGAGGCTGAGAGAGTTATCTCTACATTCTGAAATTTTGTCGCATTCCATCAAGGGATTATCTTCACGGCGGCAAGTTAAGCGCATTCACTTGTAAGTCGACTTTGCTGGAAACTGTTTATATGTAAATAAATGTTTTTTTCTTGAAGACGAGTCGTTGTGTGGGAATAGTTTGCGTTGTGAAGTTAAGACGAAACCTCAAGGAAGGTCCCAACGGAAAGTTATTGTGGAAGGAGCCTAAGGTAGGGAGATTCTAGGGAAATGTTTCCTGGGGGAGAAAGTAGGTAAATGTCCCTAAGGGGAGGTTCCAAGGGAAGGTTACTATGAAGATACAAGGCGGGGGGGGGGTCGTAGCTACTGTGCCAAAGAGAGAGCCAGTATTGATGTCACCAAATCTTCCTTCTCTATTTGCTCATTCTGTTAGGATCTTTCATGTGGGGATCATGTCTCTTTAATCCTTTTAGCTTCCAGTTTTGACATTTTTCAGTGCCTGGAGTATTTCTTTATGATTCATATTGTTATTTTAGTTCTTGGATCCCTTTTGTTTCATGTCTTTCAGCTTTATATATTTTATTATTTTAATGAGAATATGACAAGTTTTGTTGGTCAGATTTACATATAAAACTGAGTATGGAGTTAGCATTGATAACCTTTCCATCTAATCCATTCCATTTATTTACGATGCTAACACCGATGCCATTCCTTCTCCATCTGTGACCCAGAATACAGGTTCGAATCCCTATCATTGTTCCTATATACTGTCTCATTTGTGTCTCCAGTTGCTTTTTTTCAGTCGTTCCATTGTTCTTCATTTTTTAACATTTCTGGGTTATTTCGTCAACTTTCCTTACAGTTTTGTCTTTACCGTGTGTGCCTCGTTCCCTCTTTCCTGGAGTGTGGTGAGGGGCTCGTTCCGACAGCTCAGGAACGAGCCTTGTGCCAAATCACTGGACCGTTTCTATCTTTATGTTGCGTTTCATTGTCTAGGCTAACAATAGGGTTCGTAAGGCTTGTTTGTGTGTGTGTGTGTGTGTGTGTGTGTGTGTGTGTGTGTGTGTGTGTGTGTGTGTGTGTGTGTGTGTGTGTGTGTGTACTCACCTAGTTATATTCATCTAGTTGTGTTTGCGGGGGTTGAGCTCTGGCTCTTTGGTCCCGCTTCTCAACCTCTCAACTATCAGGGCAAAGCGCCAAGCCATTACGACTATGTAGCCCTCGGAAGGGATTAGGATAAGGATTTGGGATGGGACGAGGGGGGGAATGGAATGGTGCCTAACCACTTAGACGGTCGGGTATTGAACGCCGACCTGCATGAAGCGAGACATGCAGGTCGTGATCAATAGTGATCACAAGGAAATAGTGAGGGAGGGAGCAGTGACACAATGCTCCCATCAGTCTAGACAGAGAACATGGACATCTTTCCATGTTCTCCTGGAGTCATCTTGGCGTCTTACTCTCCTCGTCAACTGTGCAGCTGATGAGGAGCTGCACAAACCTGATCTGAGGAGCTGCACAAAAGCTGCACAAACAGGGATACGAGTGATCGCATTTCCTCTACCAGGTCATTTACATATCACGAAGAGAAAGGGCTCTAGTACCGAGCCCTGTGGGACCATACTTGTAATCTTCCGTCACGCTGATATTTCCGCTCATTGTTTCCCCTTCTGTTTCCCCCCCTACAGGTATCCCTTCTCTCACCCTTCCACCTTTCCCAGTTGCACCAGCTATGTTCTGTTTTTTTAAGCATTTTGTGTGGCTGAAACAAACGCTCTCTGCCAGTTAAGGAAAACGCAGTAAGCCCACCTTTTCTCTTCTTTTGTATCAGTAATATTTCCTTGATTTTTTAAACGAGTAGGGACTATAGGGCTTAACGAGAGCGTTGAGCAATGAGCTCGAGGATTTATTGCGTATTGTATTATTCAACAGGTAACGCTGCATGGCGTATCTTCAAGTCACTCTTCACAGTACTTAATTTTTTGGTAAAAAATGAGTTTTAACCCCTTCCGCTAGGCGGCGTTTATGTGAGTCAATAGTTACAAGCCCCTGAAGCTTCTCAAATTAGCGTTCCATGGTGTTTACACTCCCCTAAACACACTTCAACACGATACACTTACGCGCTTAATCAAGTGCGTAAATAATTCGAACATTTTTCAATATTTTGCTTCCAGAAAACATTTTCACAAAAGACCATTTTTAACGGTCCGCCGACATTTTGTGGATAGTTCTCTGGGTGGAGGGTCCCGGCGGCGCCCACCTGCCACAGGCGCGGCAAATGACACAACTTTTGGCATGCAAATTATCGTGAAATTTCCAGATTATTGGATTTGGCGGAGAGCGTCCTGGTGTGTGTGACTTGGAGCTGTTATGACCGGTGTTCTTGTGTGTGTGTGTGACCCCAGGGTGCAGGGGGGGCGTGTGGGGGTGTGGGGGGGCTGGGGGGGGTTGTGTGAAGGGGGGGGAGCACGTGAAAAAGTGTCAAGTGTCAGGGAGCAGCAGCACCGGGCAATAAGGTAAATGTTAAATTAGCATTGTCTTCTATGTTGTACAAATGTCTGAGTGTTATTCTGAAGGGTGAAGTTCTTGCTGATCTGGCCCGCCTCACCTACAGTCATGTCAAGTCTGGCCCGCCACAGCAACAGTCATGTCAAGTCTGGCCCGCCACAGCAACAGTCATGTCAAGTCTGGCCCGCCACAGCAACAGTCATGTCAAGTCTGGCCCGCCACAGCAACAGTCATGTCAAGTCTGGCCCGCCACAGCAACAGCCACGTCAAGTCTGGCCCGCCACAGCAGGTGAGTTTGACACCCCAGCATTAGATCACGGGGAAGACCACTATACCCAAGAACGTGTTTAACTAAGCTAATACCATTAGACCAACGTCATGACTCAAACTAAGTGAAAACTAAAGTGTTTAACTACCCTAAACTACCCTAAACTACCTGAACGCAGCTGCGTTATCCAGAAGACTGAAAGAAGTGATAATTAACAATATTGTTCATATTTGTTATTTATACTATAAAGGCCTAATGTTGGAACAGTTTAAAACACACCGTATTGAATATCGATAAGATTACTTATTGCAGGCGAGGAGTCACACTAACGTGGCTGAAGTATGTTGACCAGACCACACACTAGAAAGTGAAGGGACGACGACGTTTCGGTCCGCCCTGGACCATTCTCAAGTCGATGACTGATCAAGTCAAGATTACTTATTGTTGCTGATGTCGTTAGATAGTCTAATTATGCTTATATTGTGTCATTTGATAACCTGCCTCTAATGTTTGGGAGCAGTTCTGTGAGCATTTGACTGTCTCTAATGCAGTTCTGTGAGCATTTGACTGCCTCTAATGCAGTTCTGTGAGCATTTGACTGCCTCTCATGCAGTTCTGTGAGCATTTGACTGCCTCTAATGCAGTTCTGTGAGCATTTGACTACCTCTAATGCAGTTCTGTGAGCATTTGACTGCCTCTAATGCAGTTTTGTGAGCATTTGACTACCTCTAATGTATGGGAGCAGTTCTGTGAGCATTCGACAACCTCTAATGCAGTTCTATGAGCATTTGTCTGCCTCTAATGTGTGGGAGCAGTTCTGTGAGCATTTGTTTGCCTCTAATGTGTGGGAGCAGTTCTGTGAGCATTTGACTACCTCTAATATGTGGGAGCAGTTCTGTGAGCATTGAAGAACAGTTTACATTGTGTTAAAAAGACCAGTTGGAAGGGGAAACCCAACAGCCTGGAAAAGGAGTGAATGTTGACAATTTTTACAAATCCTCCTGAACGTGTTGGGTGAATATATTTGGTTATTAAGTTACTCATACACAAGGAACGCGACTCAAGAGTTTGGGGGATGTGAGGGGAGAGACTCGAACTGTTGGAGTTGACTAAGAATGTATATAGTCTTGAGTGCGTGTGTCCACAAGGACTGGGGAAAATGATGAAGATGATGGTTCATCTTAAATTGTCTGGATAGAATAGGTGTGGATGATGGATCATCAAGCCAGTATGGCTTTGTGTCTCTTGGCTGTCTGGAGTTGTTTTGATGCGAGGGTGGAAGGCTAGGTGGATAATTATAATATATGGAGTTTGGGGGATGATAATGTTATGCCAGCGGCAGATTATAGGCTTATAATTAACAAACTTCAGATTATAGGTCTATGGTATACTAGCTTCTAAGTGTACCAAGAGTGTGAGGACATTCTAGTTATGTGTTAGCTAGTTACATGTAGTTATGTGTTAGCTAGTTACATGTAGTTATGTGTTAGCTAGTTACATGTAGTTATGTGTTAGCTAGTTACATGTAGTTATGTGTTAGCTAGTTACATGTAGTTATGTGTTAGCTAGTTACATGTAGTTATGTGTTAGCTAGTTACATGTAGTTATGTGTTAGCTAGTTACATGTAGTTATGTCCAGTGAGTTGTATCTAGTTATGGCTAGTTATACGTCACTAGTTCTAGCTAGTATTTTTGGTCTGAATTACACGGAAGTTTCCACCACAAATTCAACTGTTTACATGAGAATGTAATTGGTTAAATACTATTAATTGGCTTTACAATTGTCAAATATATATTTTTTCATGAGGAAATCGTTAAATTAATAAAATGGTCATTATAGCTATACATTATATATCAGAAAAGGGCATTGTCCGTTATCACGTTATAATGAATAAATGCAATCAGAAGTTAATATTAGAATGATAACGACGTTAATAGATACACGATAGACAAAATAGATGCACGATAGACAAAATAGATACACGATAGACAAAATAGATACACGATAGACAAAATAGATACACGATAGACAAAATAGATACACGATAGACAAAATAGATACACGATAGACAAAATAGATACACGATAGACAAAATTGATACACGATAGACAAAATAGATACACGATAGACAAAATAGATACACGATAGACAAAATAGATACACGATAGACAAAATAGATACACGATAGACAAAATAGATACACGATAGACAGAATAGATACACGATAGACAAAATAGATACTTGATAGACAAAATAGATTCATGATAGACAATATATGAGGCATACAGTTAAGCCACTTTATTGTGACTCATCTTTTGCACATACAATTCAGGTTAAATCATACAGTTATTGTATCATACAGCAAGTTGTGTCTAGGTTATTGGAAAGTTTCAATTCGCTAGAAACCTTTGGTGAAGCTTGAACCGTTGTGTGTTTAACGTGGTGGTGAAAGTTTGCTGAAGTTAGAAAGTTTCTTGGCGGCTTTCTCTTGACAGCTGATGACGTCAGCAAGAATAGGCTTTGCCACAAATACAGCTTATTCTTGTCCGTGTGTAAAACAGTTTATGTAAAGCAAGGAGAAGAATACTGGATGCGCCTTTTGAGACACAATAGTGTGGTGTATCTATGAGGAAATATGTGGAGGCGGAGTGGTTGGGCTCGAACCCTGGAACTCTTTGTACATGCATGTGTCTAGGGGAAAATCCAGGGACGCGAGTTCGATTCAATTGCATTGCTTCAATATTTTCTCCACCCTCTTAGAGGAGCAGGACCCAGATTCACGAAGTAGTTACGCAAGCACTTACGAACGTGTACATCTTTCCTCAATCTTTGACGGCTTTGGTTACATTTATTAAACAGTTTACAAGCATGAAAACTTCCCCAGTCAACTGTTGTTATTGTTATAAACAGCCTCCTGGTGCTTCGGAGCTCATTAACTGTTTAATAATTGTAAACAAAGCCGCCAAAGATTGAGAAAAGATGGACAGGTTCGTAAGTGCTTGCGTAACTACTTCGTGAATCAGGCCCCAGGATCGCTGACAGCGGGTTACATAAGACTCGGGTCACGAAGCGGTAAATTCCTCTCTGCGTGGCGTAACATTCTTCACTTTTTTACACACAGAAATCACAATAGCGTGATGCATCAAATATATATATATATATTCTATATATAATATATTGTAACACTGTAAGCCCCATTTACTCACCTATTGCCCCCTACATGTCCTCACGTACATGTAATATACTGACTTGTGGCGTCTTGAACAAACTTTTCCAATTACAAGGCATCAAAAACTATTCAACTTTGCACTTAACAACCGCCGCCTCGGCCACCCGGGAAGAAAAGTATGAATTTAACGAGAAACTTCTAAATGTTAAAATACTTCTTATGTTAGTTTTTTTGTTTTGTTTTAGAGGTGTTGCAAGAGACCTCATTTACTGATGAGCTCTTGCAAGACCTGCCCGTTCATTGTCCCATCTTGCAAGATGGTACCAGTGGTTTGTTCCCGTTGTGAAGGCTTAAAAGATTCCTGTCGAATGTGTGTGTTCCTGTCTCACCCCCCTCTCTTGCCCCCCCCCCATCCTGTCCCAGCTCACTGTCTCAACCGTCTAACTTCGTTCTCTGCCACACATCAATGTCCCAGGTTACTGTCCCAACCGTCCGTCTTAGCCCTCTGTCCCATGCCTGGCCCCGGGCCGGGCTTGGGGAGTAAGAGAACTCCCAGAATCCCATCCAAGTTCTGTCCAGATATCCAGGCCGTCTGTCCTACCTTACTGTCCCAACCGTCTGTCCCACCTCACTCTCCCAACCGTCTCATCCCACTGAATGTCTCAGTAAAGAGTGGACGCATCTCCAGTGTGCTTAGCCTAAGGAGTGTTGATATAGTCCAGGAGTTAACGAGGTCAGTAAACGGCCTCCCTGTTTCAGGACTTGAGGTCAAAGGTCACTCACCCTAAAAACAAACACACACACACATACACAGTCACACTCGCGGGCCTCGCGGCTGAGTGGACAGCGCTCTGGGATCGTAGTCCTAAGGGGAGGTTCGATCCCAGGCCGAGATAGAAACAAGGAGGATTTAATAGTGATTATGTAACATGTTTAATTATGGATTCTTGGTAAATGAAATTATTTTAAATGATTATTATTAACTATCATTAAATTTCTACCATTTTATATTTGAATGAAAAAGGGAGCTTTTGTAATGTAATATATATATATATATATATATATATATATATATATATATATATATATATATATATATATATATATATATATATCTGTGGCGCCCATAAGACAGTCTTGTCTTCATCACGTATAAGTGCCAAGTGGTGTTTTACAGCGTTCAACACCTTAATTTATCGTTCACGAACCTTAAATTTATGCATTTTAGTGCGAAAAAAAAAGTTTGCGTGTCTTTAAGCGAGAAAAATTTTCACGATGAAAATTTTCTGTTAATAATGTAATTTAATTTCCATAACAAAGCAGGTAAGATTGTTTACAGGCTGAGACGACCTTGTTTACAGGCTGAGACGACCTTGTTTACAGGCTGAGACGACCTTGTTTACAGGCTGAGACGACCTTGTTTACAGGCTGAGACGACCTTGTTTACAGGCTGAGACGACCTTGTTTACAGGCTGAGACGACCTTGTTTACAGTCTGAGACGACCTTGTTTACAGTCTGAGACGACCTTGTTTACAGGCTGAGACGACCTTGTTTACAGGCTGAGGCGACCTTGTTTACAGGCTGAGGCGACCTTGTTTACAGGCTGAGATGCCCTTGTTTACAGGCTGAGACGACCTTGTTTACAGGCTGAGACGACCTTGTTTACAGGCTGAGACGACCTTGTTTACAAGCTGAGACGACCTTGTTTACAGGCTGAGACGACCTTGTTTACAGGCTGAGACGACCTTGTTTACATCAGGTGAAGTATTGTCTGCTCTACGTTATATATATACGGGAAAATCACCCCTAAACTGGTAAGTTAGAGCAACTGCCTCGCCCCTGTTACTTGGTCACTGTTCGATCCCCGATAGCCGTATGTGAGTGGGCACCGTCTCTTCACTCGCTGATATCTCATGTGATCCATCTGATGGTTCATGGAATTCAAACCCAGCAATTGTATGGTATTGAAGATGTGAATATGAGGCTAGGAGACCAGATGACATCTACAGCATGAGGGGAAGACAACTACGGGAGCCTCAAGGAGTGATTTGAGAGTGGATGTAATTCCAGCACTAACACCAGAGGTGCACACGGACAGGACAACATCAGCAGCATAAGAGACGCTGGCCATTGTAAAAACGTGGTTCTTAAAACCTAAGTCAGGGCTCCTGTGCAATCTATTCCGCATTTATTAGACCAATACTGTAATATGCAGCACCGGCACGGAAGCGACACCTTGTGAAGCATAAAGCCAAGATTGAAACGTACAAAGGTCTGCACCGAGGCTGGTGCCGGAGCCAAGAGGGTTGAGCTGTGAGGATAGGTCCTCCTACCCACCCTCGAGAGTTTGGTCTTGTCAAGATGAGGGGGACTGACGAACGATGCTGTCTGGCCAGTAGGGGCTGCCTCGACCCCTCTCCCACCGTTGTACGCGCGTAATGGAACAAATGTGAGGGGTCGTGTTCATTGTACCACGTGCTGGAGGGGTCGCCTGCTAGGGGCCGCGTTTGGAGGTTGGTTGGGACTTCAACAACAAAAATAAAAGATGGGGCGAGAGGAAGAGGTATTTGCACAGGCGTAGGAGAATGTGAGATGGAGTAGGACTCTCCTTTTTAAAAAGGGAGGCCAGTGCCTTGGATGACGCGCCCCTTGTCGCCCTGACCTGTGCTCGGCCTCCCTTGCTGCCCCTGTAGGGGGTGTTGCTCGGGCTTAAAGGGACTGAACTTTTAATACAATCATGCATGCACAAACAACGCGCTTAAACGTGATGCATATCATTGAGAAAATCAGTAGGAGCTGCCAGGAGGTTGTAGGCTACAAGTCCCCATCACCAGCCTCAACCACACCCCCTGTCATGGGTGCTGGTTGTTGGGGCAACCACCACCCACACTTCACACAGAAGATATCCTTCTGATCATTGGCAAGTATCCTGACGAACCGCCGGAGAAGACAATTAGATGATTTGATTTAATGTGTGTATGAGAGAGTGTGTGTGTGTGTGTGTGTGTGTGTGTGTGTGTGTGTGTGTGTGTGTGTGTGTGTGTGTGTGTGTGTGTGTGTGTGTGTCGGTGCTCATAATACTTCAGTTCATATAAAGGGCAGAATAATAGGGAATCATAGGCAGGGGGTGGCGTTGACAGCACGTTCCTGTTGACGAATCTGTGGCCGGTGGGTGGGTGTTGCAAGCGGCGGTGGGGCTGCAGTTACTGTGCAAGTTGCACTGCAGGTGAAGGGCCAGAAAATAAAACAAAAGTTAATGGAGGAACATTTATAAAATCAGTATAACAGGTGGAGGACGGAGTGTCTTCGTGGCCCGCAGGCAGGCGGGCGTGAGCCCTAGGTCACGTCAGGTCAAGCGAGGTCATAACCTGGTCACAACACTTCATATCAGGTTAAACTAGTTACATCAGGGTATCCCAGGTCAGCCGAGGTCAGGCCAAGTCCCCTCAGGTCAGCCCAAGTCAGCCCAGGTCAGGCCAAATCCCCCCAGGTCAACCCAGGTCTGGCCAAGTCCCCTAGGTCAGCCGAGGTCAGGCCAAGTCACCCAAGGTCTGCCCAAGTCCCCCCAGGTCAGCCCAGGTCAGGCCAAGTCACCCCAGCCTGAAATCATCTCAAGATAACCCAGGTCAGACCACTTAAACGACACTGCATTAAGAGGAGCAGCACTACCTTACCGCATGAACCAGCAGTAGGGTGCTGTAGATAATCACAAAAGGGGACCAATCCTGTTATTTGTGGAAAATATCTTCAGATTTATGTGATAATGTTTAGCCTTCAGAACATCACCATTGTTACTAAGACTTATGTTACAAAAAAATACTGGTTTGTTTTGCTAGCTTTTTTTTTAAATTTAGTTGAAAAGTCATTAGATTGAGATCAATTAATCATGTAACTTTGTATATATTTTCCAGTTACTTGTATTTAATCAAACAAAATCATTACATAAATGTCTAGTTGGCAACACTCCTGTATTGCTGGTATTTTTTGTGCAGTCGTCGGCGACTTATAAATTATAAAACAAAGAAACTTGGAGTCGTTAGATTCCCTTCACATAAGGATAAAAATCTAAGCTTTATTGTAATATTAAAAACAAAACTAACTAAATTTTGAAAATTCCTGGTTGTGGTACCGTATTAAAACTCTACAGACTACCATTCTCTCTCTCTAACGTACACATTCTTTTTAACATAAACAATCACTTGATTCTCTTAATGTTATATATAAAACATATTTGGAGTTGTTGTATGCAGCACTCAGTGCCAGTGTGTTAGATGCCGAGATCAATGAGATATCATGTAATGTTATTTGTCGATGGTATTGGCAGTCTCGACTATTTATCCTGACAGCCCTGAGGCTGACAGAGCGTCAACTATTACCCTCACGACCTTGAGTCTGACAGAGCGTCGAATATTATCCTGATGGCCCGAAGGGTGACAATGCCTGGTAAGCGTGTGTGTCAGACCACAGGGAAGCAGTTGTCTGGCCCAGGATTCACAAAGGGATGTCTTAAGTATACACTTAAGACATCTGTACCACCTCCATCCTGACTTAGTCTGTATCTACTAAAAAAAAAAGTAGCGAACTCCAAAGTGTTATTAAGTTATCTATTAACAATAAGAACCTTTTTTGGTGACCTCACAGCTCTTAACAGCTCATAAACTCTTGAGTAAATACAGACTAAGTCCTGTTGACCAGACCACACACTAGAAGTTGAAGGGACGACGACGTTTCGGTCCGTCCTGGACCTTATCACAATCACAAGTCGATTGTGATAAGGAGGTAGAGACAGGCAATAAATAGGCAAGAGAAACGTCGTCGTCCCTTCAACTTCTAGTGTGTGGTCTGGTCAACATACTTCAGCCACGTTATTGTGACTCATCGCCTGCAGACTAAGTCCTGATTGCGAATGCACAGATGTCGTACGTGTGGTCGTAAGTGGTTATTCCGAGCCCATCGGACAGTGGAAGCCCAAGGGTAACGACATCCCATGGAGAAGGATATCTCGAGGGCTGCCACGCCCTCGGGATACAAGATCTGTCCTGGGATATATAGGAGGAAGGAACATTATATATATATATAACACATAGGACAGCATAGGCAAAAATGATATGTTTTATTCAGAGCATTGTTGGGTCACCGGCCTCGAGAACAAGTATGGGACCCCTCGAGTAGATCCTCCGGACTATGGGACCCCTCGGGTAGATCCTCCGGACTATGGGACCCCTCGAGTAGATCCTCCGGACTATGGGACCTCTCGGGTAGATCCTCCGGACTATGGGACCTCTCGGATAGATCCTCCGGACTATGGGACCTCTCGGGTAGATCCTCCGGACTATGGGACCCCTCCGGTAGATCCTCCGGACTATGGGACCTCTCGGATAGATCCTCCGGACTATGGGACCCCTCGGGTAGATCCTCCGGACTATGGGACCCCTCGGGTAGATCCTCCGGACTACGGGTCCCCTCGGGTCACAGTTATAACGTACGGGCTTATAGTGACATCTTTGAGCCACTGTCGAGATGTGCTTCTGATCATTGGCAAGCATAGGCCCTTCCTGACGAACCGTTGGAGAAGACGATTAGGAGTTGGGTTGATGTAAGTTGATCATGTGATGCATGGGAGTGTGACAGGTGTGGATGATCTACCCCGGTACTCCAGATCTGAGTACCGGGAGTACTCCAGTATTCCGGGAGTACTAGGAGACCAGTCTGAGATGTCGGTCCGAGTAGTGTCCAGGATGTCTGGATATACATATTGGTGGACTCCGACCCGCTGCCACCATTGAGAATTTTGGTTTCTCTATAAACAGATCGATAGAATATAGAGAGATTTAAGATCAGGTTTAAGTGGAGGGTCCCTGCCATCTTCGGCCTTATTGATAGGTGGGCTAATGTTTTATGACCTGACGCTCGTTAACCCTAAGGGGTTGAAGAGTCAAGAATATTCCCCTATGATATATGTCAACAGTGAGTTGGGGGGTCCGCCAGATTAGCAGCTGTCGATAAGACGAGTATTAATCACTCTTTGAAGTCCAGAGAGCTGAGGCCATGTGGCCGGTAAGCTCCACACATTACGTTGAATAATGAGCTTTATGGGGTGGCTAAGATCGGTAAGTTACCTCATTAATCAAGTTGCAGTAATCCCAGATGAAACATCCCACGGAAGGAGGACGCTTCTCATCGAAGTTCGTTTATATAAGCTACGAGACGTCACTTTGGCTGTACGAGTAGGCTTTGGAGGCTCCCATGGCTCCTGTAGGCTGTGAGAAGCTGCTTCAGCTCCTCCTTGTAGGCTGTGAGAGGCCGTCATAACTCCTTTAACTGGCCGGAAGCCGCCAAGACTTCTGGTTGAGGCGTACCTGGAACTCGAGGAAGGAATCATTGAGTAAATACGTTGGCGAGGTTAGGATCCTCTGGAATTTGACTATTTTTATAGGTAAGGCACAGGGTTCGTGCCGGTTCATCCGGCATGAACTGGACTGCGGAGTACGTTGTGTCGGTGGATGGCTTGTCATTTGAAGAGGGAGGACGCAGCCCAGGCAGCAGCAGCAGCAGTAGCAGTAACAGCAGCCAGCCCCTGTATCGTGGGCGGCCAAGAACCTGCGATAGCCAGCAGCCGCCGCCGCCTCTAGAGGGCGTCACGCTCACATTATGGGAATAAAGGCTTTTGGAACATTTTCTAGGGGGGTAAGCTAAAGGGTTATCTAGTCCGTTTCCCTTCGTTTGAAAAAACGAATTGCATTGAGACACGCCGTTATCTTATGCACCACCTCCTCCTGCATGAGGTTAAAACACATGGAAAGTAACGCTAGACCGAACATGAGGTAGAGAGAACAGTATATAAAACTCATTCCTTTCTCATCGTCATCAGTGGGGTGGAGCGACAACCCAGGAACATAGTCACCGAAACCTATAGTAGTTAGGGATATGAAACAGAAGTAGAAAGAGGTGAGTGGGTCCCAGCCCTCGTACTTCTCGAAGAGCAAGGTGCCACCGTACAGAAGAGCCACCATGATGACAAAGGACACCTTGATGGGTATGTTAACGGAGCCAACGTCCACCTTGTCGGCGTGGCCGGCACTCCAGGTAGCCGTGTCGATGGAGATCTCTTCTCCCAGTTCCGGCGGGTAGCCGGTTTGGTTCTGGGTGTCCGGATGGTAGGACGAGGGCCCGGCCGGAGCACGGAGCGTAGCCTCGGCCGACCGCCAGGCCACCGACGTGTCGAACCTGGCCTCGGGCCGGCGGCAGATGCAGAGCTTAGCGTATGTCCACTTGAGACTCTTTGCCAGGATGTCGCCCATGTTGGCCATGTAGAGGAGGAAGACCGGCATGCCGAACACGGTGTACAGGATGGTGATGATCTTGCCCAGGTCGGTGTTCGGGGAGATGTGGCCGTATCCTGCAGGCAAAGAACACAGTTAAACACCCTCACACTTATAGTTAATATTACACCGCTCAACACTGCACCTTAAGTACCCCAAATACTGCACCTTAAGCACCACTAAACGCGCACACTATGCACTGAATAGACTGCTTCTCTGCCTCCTGTATAATGTGTTCATAGACATAAAAAAGCTCACCATTTGTGTTGTGTCAGTTGGTGAAGGTGGCAGAGTGGGGGCGGGTCCGAGGCCAACACAGTAAAGATACCTGGCTCATACCACCGCTTACGGTGGAGGGGGGGGGGGGTTGCTCAGAATGTGCCTTGCACTAGACCAACCTCAACCTCTTGTCGATAAAAATTCATAGGTGCTTTAATGCTGCGGTTGCTCCAGCCACCTTCTGATAACTCGTAACACAGAATGTGTAGACCCTCCTGTTATATTCCTATACACGCCGTTTATATGACAAGCTCAAAACTAAACTTTTCACACGCACGCACATGCACACACACACACACTCATAGACACACACACACATTCACAAACACACACTCACACAAGAGAAGGAAAACAACAGTGAAAGACCAGGTGATGAAATTAAGAACGGGTGAAGACAGGTACACAGAGAATGACGAGAAGGTGTGTGAAGAACTCAACAAAGAAATTCCAGGAGGTCTTCACAATGTGAGGCGGGACCAAAGAGCCAAAGCTCAACCCCCGCAAGCACAATTAGGTGAGTACAATAGAGCGAGGATAGGTCGCTGAACTTAGACAGGTGGCAACAATCAAGGCAGCTTTGGAAGATTTCGAAATTACCAGAGACAATTTTAGACAGACAGACATGGTCTCTGTCCAGAGGTTTTGTGTGTCTATCCAGAGCTTCTGTGTGTCTATCCAAAGCTTCTGGGTCTCTATCCAGAGCTTCTGTGTCTCTATCCAGAGCTTCTGTGTCTCTATCCAGAACTTCTGTGTCTCTATCCAGAACTTTTGTGTGCCTATCCAGAGCTTCTGTGTGTCTATCCAAAGCTTCTGGGTCTCTATCCAGAGCTTCTGTGTCTCTATCCAGAGCTTCTGTGTCTCTATCCAGAACTTCTGTGTCTCTATCCAGAACTTTTGTGTGCCTATCCAGAGCTTCTGTGTCTCTATCCAGAGCTTCTGAGTCTCTATCCAGAGCTTCTGAGTCTCTATCCAGAACTTCTGTGTCTCTATCCAGAACTTCTGTGTCTCAATCCAGAGCTTCTGGGTCTCTATCCATAGCTTCTGGGTCTCTATCCAGAGCGTCTGGGTCTCTATCCAGAGCTTGTGTGTCTCTATCCAGAGCTTCTGGATCTCTATCCAGAGCACACACACACACATACGTCATTTTTTTTCTTTTAAACTATTTCCTACTTAAACAACTTGTTCCAGTGTGGTCATTTTATGCAACCTTGTTCAACTGAGCCATACACCTTTAAATAAATATCCTACGCTATGCGCCTCACCAGTAATGGGAGTCACATATACACCCTTCTACAGTAGGGTCACTCACTTATACAGTTGTATACACCACCCATGACGGATACCACCATACAAAGTTCCCTCTGTTAATGCCCATTCACTTTTCCTTCAGTCTGGGATAATGGAGACTCGTTTTCTATGATATAAAATGGCCATTGCATCAGTTGCAACGCAGATTGAAAGAATAAAATGATGACAATTATGGCAACAATATTGCATGTATTGTGGAGCTGTGAGAGTCATTGAGAGCAACTGTAGTGGGACTTGAATGGTGGTAGTGGTGTCCTGCTGGACTTGAATGGTGGTAGTGGTGTCCTGCTGGACTTGAATGGTGGTGGTGTCCTGCTGGACTTGAATGGTGGTGGTGGTGGTGTCCTGCTGGACTTGAATGGTGGTAGTGGTGTCCTGCTGGACTTGAATGGTGGTAGTGGTGTCCTGCTGGACTTGAATGGTGGTGGTGGTGGTGTCTTCCTGGACTTGAATAGTGGTGGTGGTGGTGTCCTGCTGGACTTGAATGGTGGTGGTGTCCTGCTGGACTTGAATGGTGGTGGTGGTGTCTTGCCGAACTTGAATGGTGGTGGTGGTGTCCTGCTGGACTTGAATGGTGGTGGTGGTGTCCTGCTGGACTTGAATGGTGGTGGTGGTGTCCTGCTGGACTTGAATGGTGGTGGTGGTGTCCTGCTGGACTTGAATGGTGGTGGCGGTGTCCTGCAGGACTTGAATGGTGGTGGTGGTGTCCTGCTGGACTTGAATGGTGGTGGTGGTGTCCTGCTGGACTTGAATGGCGGTGGTGGTGTCCTGCCGGACTTGACTGGCAGTCGGTGCATGAAAGTAATTAGTGAAAGGCAGAAGGAGAAGATTGGCCAGTGAACACCTTTGGAATATTGATGACAAATATGACTTGACGGACAGTGTCATGATTGACAGGTTGGTGCAGGTAAATATTGACTGAGAGACCTGCCAGGTGTCAAGGTTTATTTTGGTGTCTGGGTGTTTATTGTCACGTTTCTTGGTTTATATTAATGTCAGGGTTCATGCTTGTGGGGTCTGGGTTTATATGGGTGGTGTCAGATTCATAATAGTGGTGTCAGGTCAGTTGGTGGTGGTGTCAGCTGGTGGTGTCAGGTTTATATTGATGGTGCCATGTATCATACGTGTGTTGTCAGGGTTTACACTGTGTCAGATCAGACACAGTGGTGTCAGATCTCCCTCACTGATCACCCATAATAACCACACATCACCAATGGTAGCCACACATCCCCCATGGTGGCCACCCATCACCTACGGTAGCCACACATCACCTACGGTAGCCACACATCACCTACAGTAGCCACACATCACCCATGGTGGCCACACATCACCCATGGTGGCCACCCATCACCTGCGGTAGCCACACATCACCTACGGTAGCCACACATCACCCATGATAGCCACACATCACCTACGGTAGCCACACATCACCTACGGTAGCCACACATCACCCATGATAGCCACACATCACCCATGATAGCCACACATCACCCATGATAGCTACACATCACCTACAGTAGCCACACATCACCCATGATAGCTACACATCACCTACAGTAGCCACACATCACCTACAGTAGCCACACATCACCCATGATAGCCACACATCACCCATGATAGCCACACATCACCTACGGTAGCCACACATCACCCATGATAGCCACACATCACCTACGGTAGCCACACATCACCTACGGAAGCCACACATCACCTACGGTAGCCACACATCACCCATGATAGCCACACATCACCCATGATAGCCACACATCACCTATGATAGCCACACATCACCTACAATAGCCACACATCACCTACAGTAGCCACACATCACCCATGTTAGCCACACATCACCTGCAGTAGCCACACATCACCCATGATAGCCACACATCACTTACAGTAGCCACACATCACCTACAGTAACCACACATCACCTACAGTAGCCACACATCACCTACAGTAACCACACATCACCTACAGTAGCCACACATCACCCATGATAGCCACACATCACCCATGATAGCCACACATCACCTACAGTAGCCACACATCACCCATGATAGCCACACATCACCCATGATAGCCACACATCACCTACAGTAGCCACTCATCACCCATGATAGCCACACATCACCCATGATAGCCACACATCACTTACAGTAGCCACACATCACCTACAGTAACCACACATCACCTACAGTAGCCACACATCACTCATGATAGCCACACATCACGCACAGTAACCACACATCACCTACAGTAGCCACACATCACCCATGATAGCCACACATCACCTACAGTAGCCACACATCACCTACAGTAGCCACACATCACCTACAGTAGCCACACATCACCTACAGTAACCACACATCACCCACAGTAGCCACACATCACCTACAGTAACCACACATCACCTACAGTAGCCACACATCACCCATGATAGCTACACATCACCTACAGTAGCCACACATCACCTACAGTAGCCACACATCACCCATGATAGCCACACATCACCTACAGTAGCCACACATCACCTACAGTAGCCACATATCACCTACAGTAGCCACACATCACCCATGATAGCCACACATCACCAATGGTAGCCACACATCACCTACAGTAGCCACACATCACCTACAGTAGCCACACATCACCAATGGTAGCCACACATCACCTACAGTAGCCACACATCACCAATGGTAGCCACACATCACCTACAGTAACCACACATCACCTACAGTAGCCACACATCACCTACAGTAGCCACATATCACCTACAGTAGCCACACATCACCTACAGTAGCCACATATCACCTACAGTAGCCACACATCACCTACAGTAGCCACACATCACCTACAGTAGCCACACATCACCTACAGTAGCCACACATCACCTACAGTAGCCACACATCACCTACAGTAGCCACATATCACCTACAGTAGCCACACATCACCTACAGTAGCCACACATCACCTACAGTAGCCACACATCACCTACAGTAGCCACACATCACCTACAGTAGCCACACATCACCTACAGTAGCCACACATCACCTACAGTAGCCACACATCACCTACAGTAGCCACACATCACCTACAGTAGCCACACATCACCTACAGTAGCCACACATCACCACACCCACCTTGGGTAACTAACTAGACATTACCTATGGTGGTGATGACGGTGAGAGAGTAGAGGAAGCCTCCCTCGATGGACCACTTGTTGGGTAGCGTGGTGTTGCCGCCGCTCCAGCCGTCGCCCACCAGGGTGACGATGGCCTGCTGGTACTTGACCATGATCTGCGACACGTTGGCCCTCCAGCTGCTCTTGTCCAGCACGTTGTACCTCACGGTGATGTTCCACAGCTGCTCGATGGTCTGGTTGCGGATGTGGTCGGCGTTGATGGACACGTCGTCTTGGCTCTCGATGGCGGAGAAGATGAAGGCGCCGACGATGGTGTAGCCGACCATGAGGCCGCAGACGCCCACGTTGCTGAAGATGAAGGCTATGGTGGACCGGCAGCAGTCCTTGAGGCGTTCTCCGAAGGTCTTGACGTAGTGGTAGTTGTGCGGGGCGTGCTGCTGGGAGTGTCTGGAGCCGCGGCCGCGTTCTGGCGCCATGTTGAGGGCGGCCGTCGAGGTGCCGGCGGGTCAAAGTCCACAGCGGTGAGAGTTGCCACAGGGAGACGCGAGAGAGTTGCCACAGTGCACACAGTCCCTTCTCTTGCAGACAGCAAGCACTCATCACTCACTGAGGCAACCGGCATGGCCACCGGCAACCACTCGGAGCACAACACATAACTTTCTGCGGTGGCTGCGTACACTGTCTGCTGGAGACTCACCTACGAGGCTCAAAAGTTTCGTTGGTGGTGGCTGCAGGCGACGGAGGCGAGTGCGAGGCGACGGGAGCGCTTGGGCGTGTTAGCCGTGGGGAAGACCCGGCCCCAAGTCCATGCCAGCGCCCCAGTCTGCGTCCGACACCGAGAAAAACCGACGGAGAGACAGGCAGACACGAGTGAGGAGAACGAGCGGCCGCGAGCATTCCATCTTCAGCTGCTGAATGAGCGCCTGCGGGGCCTTGAGGCATCGGGAGTCGTGTTGGTTGGCAGCTGGTGGGCAGCGGGGAGAAGATGGCAGCGGGTGGCAGCCACGGCAGACGGTCTACCCTGCAACACACAACACACATTAATGTGGCGGCGACCACGGCGGTCTGGAGACAGGCACTGGTAGCCCCGGCGCCCAGCCCGGGTCTGCCAGGGGGCGCCTTGGCACCACCACCTTCTATTATTGTACTGTTACAACTTTCTGCCACAACTCACCTGTTCTGGGGGATAAATCTCCGGGGGATGCTGCCAACACAACAGGTACACGAGTGCCAGACACGACGTAAACAATGTCTCTCTCGCTCTCCCTCTCTCTCATCCCTCTCACTCTCCCTCTCTCACCCTTTCCTTCCTCTCTCAACTCCAAATTTCTGGAGCTCGCGGGAGTCATAAGTAATAAGGAGGTAAGTGAAGGGAGGACTGAGGTAAGTGCCTCTCCCTGCCCATGCCTCTCACCAGGAATACCTGGGCCGGAAAACATGGCCGGAGTCTAGACATCTGTGAAATATGGCCCGGGTCCTTTCTCGGGACTCCTCCGGCTCCATTGTCAGATTTCCAGTCATTACTCTCCAAGTCAACCATAACTCAATGTTTTCTTCTGCGTTTCTCTTCAGGGATGGCTCAAATGTTCTGATATACGCACCCACGCACGCACGCACGCACACACACACACACACACACACACACACACACACACACACACACACACACACACACACACACACACACACACATACACACATATATTTGGGGGTGGGGGTAGCGGAAATGGTGCGACTTGTAGAAGGAAACTTGTTATGTGTAAGACGATCAGTTGGTTGCAGTGGTCACTGTACCGTGTACGTTTAGGGGGGGATCTTGGACGTCATGGGTTCGAATCCTGGTCGGGTCATTAAGAGTTCTTAGTGATTTATGGCTTGCGTGTTCCTGCAGCCTTTCTCGAGATACAGAAATATATATATATATATATACATATATATATATATATATGTATATATATATATATATATATATATATATATATATATATATATATGTGTGTGTGTGTGTGTGTGTGTGTGTGTGTGTGTGTGTGTGTGTGTGTGTGTGTGTGTGTGTGTGTGTGTGTGTGTGTATACTGTGTACACACAAAATTCACGAACGCAGGCTTATAAACAAAAAGAGAGACCGAGAGAGAGAGAGGGGAGGGGGTTGGAGGGGGGGAATGGGGAGGCGGATGGCGGGGGGGGGGGATATGGGGAGGGGGGGGGCAAGATGGGTCATGATGGTGGGTGGAGGAGGAACAGTCTGCAGCAACAGGGGTAAAAACACGTGTGTCTGTGCCAGCTTTCTCACTACTGCCTCTCACTCTCACTCTCACTCTTATCTGCATCACTCTTGGGTCTCTCACTCTCACTCTTATCTGCATCACTCTTGGGTCTCTCACTCTCTCTTCACACTCTCACTCTTGTCTCCTAACGAATTCCTTGTTTCATTTTTCTTCTTAGTTCAAAATTGCCATATATATATATATATATATATATATATATATATATATATATATATATATATATATATATATATATATATATATATATATATAATAATAATAATAATGCACGAACAAGCTTGAATGGTCCCCAAGCCAATATGCAAATGAAAACACCCCCAGAAGGATTCGAACCCAGATAGCCAGGACCGCTTGAACTCACATTCAAGCTTGTTCACATTTGTGTTACTCACGTGGCCCCACCAAGTGAGGTGATTTGATGAAATATCTATGCCCGAGTTGACTAACGAGCGCTGTCGGATTTTGGATGAAATAGTTTCACGACTACCAAGGTTTTTGACCATGGTCGTATGACCAAACCAGAACTCAAAAGATGGAGAAGGGACGACGTTTGGCACCGTCCAGGACCATCATCAAGTGGTTTGATGACTACACAATGACTTGTGGCTTGGTCATCAACTCATCAGCCATACTATTGTGACCCCCCTCATCGTCTGCGTGTCTATGTATCAGTATATTTTGTTTCTGTGTCTCGGCGGTAGTAATGTCTCGGTCCTCGCCACGCCTTAGGAAGAGTGTGGTGACTCCTTGCCATTGAGGGCAGCGACCGAGTGCCCAGACCCATCTCCCTGCACCTGTCTTCCTATAAAGCACAAGCGTTTCCGTAACCAGAAACCTTTATATATCTATATATACTGTGGAAAGGAAGCAGGTGTGTGTGAGAGTAGGTGAAGGGTGGCCGGGCCCGCGCGCCAGTCACCCTCTGATGGATTAAGTTCCCGCTCTCTGAACGACGCGCACTCGAAACGTCATAATTAGGTCAAAATGATCCGTCATGAGAGAATGAAGCGATCGTCGACTCTGTTCGCGCTCATCACCTTCACTATTTGGCTTTAAATACGTCATTTATTATGTGGTGAAATATATTCTAGGATTTTGTCATTATTGTGGTAGCCTGTGGCAGTGGGTGGAAATATATGCAGTGGGGAAACTTGGTGCTTCACAAGATCATAAGAATCATAAGAATATATATATTGGTCCATATATTGGACCAATATATATATATATATATATATATATATATATATATATATATATATATATATATATATATTTATATATATATATATATATATATATATATATATATATATATATATATATATATATATATATATATATATTATTAGTACATAGGAGGCAGCTCTTATACGTGTCCAACCAAACTCTCATTGATGTATGTCTAACCTAAGCTTGAAACAATTCTTTACGATCCTCCACCTGTTGTGTTGTCCGGTAAGTTTGTTCACCTTCTTCTCTCTATAGACCAGCATCCACCAACATCTTACCTCATTCTTAACTTATTTGTGTTCAATGTTGTTATTGTGTTAACTGAAGAACACTGTTATTTGTTACACTAGACTACACCTTTACACTTAACTTAACACTTAAGTATGTTTAATAATTTGTTCACTGTTATTTGTTATTAATGGCATGGGTTTGGGGTGTGTTCACCCGTTCACATGATCAAAGTACCTGTTGTGTCAAATGATTTACTGCTAATAAAGCAATAAGTGGATTCAATAAAGTGTCGTTTTGAACTCAATTAGAGACAACTTTTACGCGTGATGCAATATGAGCGTGAGGGAAGGAGCCTCACTGCTCAGGGAGCCTCACCGTGTCTCTCCCAGTTCCCTCAGTAATTGGGAAGAAAGATTCATTGAGTCATTCGTATCACCTTTTTAATCGTGAAAACAAAGGGGGTGGCAGGTCCGCTGTGTGGGTGTATATATTGTGCACTGTTCTCTTCGGTAACCTAACACCTGATCTAACTTTACGGGCTCGCCATAGCCCGTGCTACATCGACATTTCGTTCTGAGTAGCTAAATCTCTAAAAACAACAATAACATGTTCGGTAACAGTCCGTATTTTGTACGTTTGTCAATGCGGTGCTGTTGCTGGCTGTGCTCCATACACTTCCATCCTGTGAACACTCCTTAAATAACAGGAACACCTTAGCTAGGGCTACCTACACCCAAATCAATGTTATATTTCGTATGGAATTACATTGTGGACAGTAGTGAGCCTTCCAGTTGGATGTTAGATGTGTGTCAGATACGGACTTTCTAACACGGACGATACTCAGTATATGGACCTCCATATATATATATATATATATATATATATATATATATATATATATATATATATATATATATATATATATATATATATAACATTAATGCTTAACAGCAGGGGACTCTCTCTCTCTCTCTCTCTCTCTCTCTCTCTCTCTCTCTCTCTCTCTCTCTCTCTCTCTCTCTCAAGAAAGTCATTATCCACAGCTATTGCCCTCAAAGCTGTACCACGCGGTGAGGCTCAAGAGCCAGAAAAAGTCTCTTTGCACCAAAAACAATTTACATCCGGCCAAGAAATTTGTGCAAAAAAATACTATACAAAAAAAAAATTCAGTAAAGTTTTCGCTCTTGTTTCCAAACTTTTCTGGAGGTTTCTGCCAAGATGTTCTGGACTCCGCGACGACTTGCGAAAAGTGTTCAGGTTTTCTTTTGGGATTTTATGAGTTTTCTGGTTTCTTGAGTCCTGTCTTCTGAGTGGTACCAACTCCCTTGTAATTTAGTGACTTATTTCCGTGCGGTTAGGTTAGGTTAGGTTAGGTTAAGTTAGGTTAGGTTTTCTATTTGTAAGGTTAAGTTAGGTTGTGGACAAGTCTATGGGACACCCTCATACTTGTGCAGGACGAGACTCTGTTAAATAATAATTCTGTACAAAACATGTTTTAAAAAAAGAGACTTTTGTTATTCTTCACCTTTTGTTGACACACTGTTTTCATTATGGGGTGGGCTTTTGTTGAGACACTGTTGACATTATGGGGTGGGCTTTTGTTGACACACTGTTTTCATTATGGGGTGGGCTTTTGTTGACACACTGTTGACATTATGGGGTGGGCTTTTGTTGACACACTGTTGACATTATGGGGTGGGCTTTTGTTGAGACACTGTTTTCATTATGGGGTGGGCTTTTGTTGAGACACTGTTGACATTATGGGGTGGGCTTTTGTTGACACACTGTTTTCATTATGGGGTGGGCTTTTGTTGACCCACTGTTGGCATTATGGGGTGGGCTTTTGTTGACCCACTGTTGGCATTATGGGGTGGGCTTTTGTTGAGACACTGTTGGCATTATGTGGTGGGCTTTTGTTGACCCACTGTTGGCATTATGGGGTGGGCTTTTGTTGAGACACTGTTGGCATTATGTGGTGGGCTTTTGTTGACCCACTGTTGGCATTATGGGGTGGGCTTTTGTTGACCCACTGTTGGCATTATGGGGTGGGCTTTTGTTGAGACACTGTTGGCATTATGTGGTGGGCTTTTGTTGACCCACTGTTGGCATTATGGGGTGGGCTTTTGTTGACCCACTGTTGGCATTATGGGGTGGGCTTTTGTTGACCCACTGTTGGCATTATGGGGTGGGCTTTTGTTGACCCACTGTTGGCATTATGGGGTGGGCTTTTGTTGAGACACTGTTGGCATTATGGGGTGGGCTTTTGTTGACCCACTGTTGGCATTATGGGGTGGGCTTTTGTTGAGACACTGTTGGCATTATGGGGTGGGCTTTTGTTGAGACACTGTTGGCATTATGGGGTGGGCTTTTGTTGACCCACTGTTGGCATTATGGGGTGGGCTTTTGTTGAGACACTGTTGGCATTATGGGGTGGGCTTTTGTTGACCCACTGTTGGCATTATGGGGTTGGCTTTTGTTGAGACACTGTTGGCATTATGGGGTGGGCTTTTGTTGACCCACTGTTGGCATTATGGGGTTGGCTTTTGTTGAGACACTGTTGGCATTATGGGGTGGGCTTTTGTTGACCCACTGTTGGCATTATGGGGTGGGCTTTTGTTGAGACACTGTTGGCATTATGGGGTGGGCTTTTGTTGAGACACTGTTGGCATTATGGGGTGGGCTTTTGTTGAGACACTGTTGGCATTATGGGGTGGGCTTTTGTTGTGACAATAGACTTCATTAAATGTTTGATTTTTGTTAAAAACTGTTGTTTCTTTGTTCATTTTTATTCATTTTGGTTCAGCTGGCATTTTGCGACTCACAATTTAATTTAACACTATACAAAAAATGCGGGAACTTTGTATGTTAAGCCGATAATGAAGGAATTGTGTTATTTGGTTTTAATATTTTATTGACTTTTCAGTGCAGGATACATTTAGCGCAAAGTATGTTTCTGGTTTTTAAAATATGGATTTTTATATATTTTATATATTTTGTAACAAAAAACTTTTGTAAACCTTCATAGATATTTTTTTGTAGAAATAACTATTTGTAAGAAATTTTTTAAATACAAACTTTTTGTAAAAAACAAAAAGTAGTAAAAGTTGATTTTTGTAAAAAAAAAATTCTGTAAAAACTCGATTCTTGTAAAAAAAATTGTGTGAACACTTGCTTTTTTTATATGTTTATTTAACTGAGAACGGCCCAACCTTCATGGCTAAAATATAAGTTAAACTTTAAATAATTTATCAGGATGTTTGTATATTTAATTTTGTTTATATTTAATTTTTGTATATATAATTTTGTTTCTATTAAATTTGTGTATATTTAATTTATATTTAAATAATTTAAATATATTTAATTTTGTCATAAGTTGTTAATTTCACGAAGATGGTGAGTTGAGACGGACGTGTATGTGTGAGCTCCTTAGATCTTGCCTAACCTAACCTAACCTAACCTAACCTAACCTAACCTAACCTAACTCAAATAGAGGAAATAGGAAATCTTATTCCATGATGCAATGGAAGAGGAAGAAGAACTACCCCCATTTTGAATGACGTGTCAGAATATTTTAGAACCGAGTAAGGGAAGGGAGGTGGTAGCTCTCTCTCTCTCTCTCTCTCTCTCTCTCTCTCTCTCTCTCTCTCTCTCTCTCTCTCTCTCTCTCTCTCTCTCTCTCTCTCTCTCTCTCCCTCTCCCTCTCTCTCTCCGTTTTAGGGTTGCGTGCGGCCACATGACAGACATATAATGAAAGTTGTGTGAGGAATGACCTTGAGGTCAGGAGGTATGTAGGTGCCATGGATGAATGCCGCACTAAAAGGTTGCAAGTGTGGCACAGTGCCAACTGTGAAGCACCGTTGGCACAGTGCCAACTGTGAAGCACCGTTGGCACAGTATTTATCTGTCTTGACCACATACCATTATTTTTTTCTTTGTAAAAATATACACAAACTTTATATATATATATATATATATATATATATATATATATATATATATTATATTACATTACATTAAGATCAGGAGTCATTGTGAGTGGTCAGTAAGTATCGAGCAGGGGAGGGGCAGTAGTCAGTTTTATCCCCTCCCCCATTGTGGGGGGGAGGGGCGCTCCCCCCCTCCCCCCCCCCACAGAGAAAGAAAAAGACTTGGGGGTGATATCACGCCAGCCCTGTCTCCTGCAGCCCGTATCAAGAGGATAACATCAGCGGCGTATGCAAGGCTGGCCAACATACGAACGGCATTCAGAAACTTGTGTAAAGAATCATTCAGAACTTTGTATACCACATATGTCAGGCCAATCCTGGAGTATGCAGCCCCAGCATAGAGTCCATATCTAGTCAAGGATAAGACTAAACTGGAAAAGGTTCAAAGGTTTGCCACCAGACTAATACCCGAGCTGAGAGATATGAGCTACGAGGAGAGACTACGGGAATTAAACCTCACTTCGCTGGAAGACAGAAGAGTTACGGGGACATGATCACCACATTCAAGATTCTCAAGGGAATCGACAGGGTTGATAAAGACAGGCTATTTAACACAAGGGGTACACGCACAAGGGGACACAGGTGGAAACTGAATGCCCAAATGAGCCACAGAGATATTAGAAAGAACTTTTTTAGTGTCAGAGTGGAATGCATTAGGAAGTAATGTGGTGGAGGCTGACTCCATACACAGTTTCAAGTGTAGATATGATAGAGCCCAGTAGGCTCAGGAACCTGTACACCAGTTGATTGATGGTTGAGAGGCGGGACCAAAGAGCCAGAGCTCAACCCCCGCAAGCACAACTAGGTGAGTACATCCCCCCCCCCCACCAAGCCGCCACAACCTACACTGCCGACCAGTAAACTGATTCCATAAATCTGGCGCCAATCTCAGTTAACCTTTTGTGAATGGAGGGTTTTGTGGTGGTATGAAGGCCGGTATTTATGGCAGGTGTGGCGGCCAGGCTGGTGCCGTGGCACACCTGCCTCCCACTATTGTGTATATATATATATATATATATATATATATATATATATATATATATATATATATATATATATATATATATATATACCTAGAAGGGGGTACCACCTCTGGTGAAAGTGTAGGGACCCATAGCCTCGGAGAAGAAAATAAAGAGTACTCAGAGAAGACCTTGTGGATCCTTACTGAACACCTTGATATATATATATATATATATATATATATATATATATATATATATATATATATATATATATATATAATATATGACATATGACCCCTTAAGTGGTCCAGCACGCGCCGAACTGACGCTCAACTTTACAAATCTCCACCACGATTGTCATCAAGCTCTTGCATCTCCACTTACGAAAGCTCTACATCTTTACTCACTCTGCCACATTCGTGACGTTCATATTTTGTTCACTAGTCGTTACATACGCTCTAATTCTTGCTATATAAGACTGGGGGTATGGGGGTGAGGGGGTTGCTGTGGTGGGGGAGGGGGTGGCTTGCTTGTTGGAGTGTATTGTGGGGGTTTGAGGGGGATGGAAAGGCTTATCGGAGTGGGGTGTGCATATTCCTCTCAGTAAGCAAGTCTGAATCTAAACGCGACGGGAACTTTAAGTAATGTCAGTCATTTCCTTCATCATCCCGTAGCTGGTAAAGGTGGGGCTTGGGAGCTAAGGCTCGTCTCTGGATGCGGCATCTGGGGGGTCGGTCACGTCCAGGTTACGTGATGAGTGAGCGGCTCTCTAACTTGTCAGGTCTCTCTCTCTCTCTCTCTCTCTCTCTCTCTCTCTCTCTCTCTCTCTCTCTCTCTCTCTCTCTCTCTCTCTCTCTCTCTCTCTCTCTCTCGCTCTCTCTCTCTCTCTCTCTCTCTCTCTCTCTCTCTCTCTCTCTCTCTCTCTCTCTCTCTCTCTCTCTCTCTCTCTCTCTCTCTCTCTCTCTCTGGATGAAGGAGACAAATGAAACCCCTGGCCTCATATCCCAGATCCCTGACCTGATACCCCAGATCCCTGACCTGATACCCCAGATCCTTGACCTGATACCCCAGATCCCTGACCTGATACCCCAGATCCTTGACCTCATATCCCAGATCCCTGACCTGATATCCCAGATCCCTGACCTGATATCCCAGATCCCTGACCTCATATATTATGTGTTATATAGTCATACTGGCTTAGCTCTAGCTCCTCATCTTTACCTTACCTCTAATATTGTCAATAGAGTCAGTATTGTCAGCAGTGTAGAGTGTTTGCCTGCTCAGTGCTTGATGGCACAGCGTGCTGGGGGGCATGCATACTGCACGAAGGCCACTCTGCTCGCTGCATTATGCAACACGCACCCAAAACTCCGGCCTGCGTGCACGAGAGCAATGTTGCTCAAGACGCACACGCACGCACGCACGCACGCACACACACACACACACACACACACACACACACACACACACACACACACACACACAGAGTCAGTGGAGGCTGACTCCATACACAGTTTCAAGTGTAGATATGATAGAGCCCAGTAGGCTCAGGAATCTGTACACCTGTTGATTGACGGTTGAGAGGCGGGACCAAAGAGCCAGAGCTCAACCCCCGCAAGCACAATTAGGTGAGTACACACCTGCTGGTCCGGTGAAGTGTGTGTGTGTGTGTGTGTGTGTACTCACCTAGTTGTACTCACCTAGTTGTGTTTGCGGGGGTTGAGCTCTGGCTCTTTGGTCCCGCCTCTCAACCGTCAATCAACAGGTGTACAGATTCATGAGCCTATCGGGCTCTGTCATATCTACACTTGAAACTGTGTATGGAGTCAGCCTCCACCACATCACTTCCTAATGCATTCCATTTGTCAACCACTCTGACACTAAAAAAGTTCTTTCTAATATCTCTGTGGCTCATTTGGGCACTCAGTTTCCACCTGTGTCCCCTTGTGCGTGTTCCCCTTGTGTTAAATAGACTGTCTTTATCTACCCTATCAATCCCCTTCAGAATCTTGAATGTGGTGATCATGTCCCCCCTAACTCTTCTGTCTTCCAGCGAAGTGAGGTTTAATTCCCGTAGTCTCTCCTCGTAGCTCATACCTCTCAGCTCGGGTACTAGTCTGGTGGCAAACCTTTGAACCTTTTCCAGTTTAGTCTTATCCTTGACTAGATATGGACTCCATGCTGGGGCTGCATACTCCAGGATTGGCCTGACATATGTGGTATACAAAGTTCTGAATGATTCTTTACACAAGTTTCTGAATGCCGTTCGCATGTTGGCCAGCCTGGCATATGCCGCTGATGTTATCCGCTTGATATGTGCTGCAGGAGACAGGTCTGGCGTGATATCAACCCCCAAGTCTTTTTCCTTCTCTGACTCCTGAAGAATTTCCTCTCCCAGATGATACCTTGTATCTGGCCTCCTGCTCCCTACACCTATCTTCATTACATTACATTTGGTTGGGTTAAACTCTAACAACCATTTGTTCGACCATTCCTTCAGCTTGTCTAGGTCTTCTTGAAGCCTCAAACAGTCCTCTTCTGTTTTAATCCTTCTCATAATTTTAGCATCGTCCGCAAACATTGAGAGAAATGAATCGATACCCTCCGGGAGATCATTTACATATATCAGAAACAAGATAGGACCGAGTACAGAGCCCTGTGGGACTCCACTGGTGACTTCACGCCAATCGGAGGTCTCACCCCTCACCGTAACTCTCTGCTTCCTATTGCTTAGATACTCCCTTATCCACTGGAGCACCTTACCAGCTACACCTGCCTGTCTCTCCAGCTTATGTACCAGCCTCTTATGCGGTACTGTGTCAAAGGCTTTCCGACAATCCAAGAAAATGCAGTCCGCCCAGCCCTCTCTTTCTTGCTTAATCTGTGTCACCTGATCGTAGAATTCTATTAAGCCTGTAAGGCAAGATTTACCCTCCCTGAAACCATGTTGGCGATTTGTCACGAAGTCCCTTCTCTCCAGATGTGTTACCAGGTTTTTTCTCACGATCTTCTCCATCACCTTGCATGGTATACAAGTCAAGGACACTGGCCTGTAGTTCAGTGCCTCTTGTCTGTCGCCCTTTTTGTATATTGGGACCACATTCGCCGTCTTCCATATTTCTGGTAGGTCTCCCGTCTCTAGTGACTTACTATACACTATGGAGAGTGGCAGGCAAAGTGCCTCTGCACACTCTTTCAGTACTTTGTGTGTGTGTGTGTGTGTGTGTGTGTGTGTGTGTGTGTGTGTGTGTGTGTGTGTGTGTGTGTGTGTGTGTGAGAGAGAGAGAGATACATCAATCATTTATATACAGAACTTAACCAAAACATTGATGGTGTACAAACAAGCACAAAACATGGATAATAAGATGGTAATGAGACTTAAGAATTCCCCTTAACGTAAATTCAAAGGTTCCTGTAGCGCAGTAGTCGACGTCCTATACTCACAACTGATAGACTTAGGTTCAGTCCCCCATGCAACACAGAAAGTGTAGGCCGCGTTTCATTACACCTGATGCTCCTGTTCACCTCGCAGTAAATAGGTACTCGGGAGTTAGACAGCTGCTGTGGGCTGCTTCCTGGAAAAGGTCAATAATTTTGATTTAAAGGGGGTGGGGCCTCAATATCCCTAATTATAGACCTCCTGTCTCTAAGGACAGGAATTTAAGACAGAACTTGAGATGAGGGATATTTTACCCTCTGTAAATTATTGTATAATCCACCGGAGAATCATTGTATAATCCACCGGAAAATCATTGTATAATCCACCGGAAAATCATTGTATAATCCACCGGAAAAGCATTGTATAATCCACCGGAAAAGCATTGTATAATCCACCGGAAAAGCATTGTATAATCCACCGGAAAATCATTATATAATCCACCGGAAAATCATTATATAATCCACCGGAAAATCATTATATAATCCACCGGAAAATCATTATATAATCCACCGGAAAATCATTTTATAATCCATCGGAAAATCATTATATAATCCATCGGAAAATCATTGTATAATCCACCGGAAAATCATTGTATAATCCGCCGGAAAATCATTGTATAATCCAAGGCAGATTGCTGCCCTCCGGAGGTCCTTCTAACTGGCCAGGAATATTGAAAATGACCCAAGAATATTTGTAATTGGTAATTGTCGCGAGAAATTAGTAATTACACGGTGACCGTTTGGAATTAGCTCGCAGATAGAAATTGTTGAGACATTTGGACGGGATAACTCCAGCAAGGTAAGTCTAGTGGACCTGGGCTACTGATTGGCCAGCGTGAGTGAACTGATTGACAGGAGAGGCAGGTTGATTGGCTGCTCACACTGCTGTTGTGCTCGCTGATGGACTGACGGGTTGTTGTAAGCAGAGTGTTGACAGCAACGAAAAGACACGATTCCTGAAAGATTCTTGCAACTGTGTCTAAATAAGATTAGTTTAGGGTAGGTAAGGTTTGGGAAGGGTAGGGTCTGTTGGAATAGTGTTGGGTAGGGTAGGGGTCTGTTAGAATAATGTTGGGGTGGGTAGGGTCTGTTAGAATACTGTTGGGATGGGTAGGGGTCTGTTAGAATAATGTTGGGATGGGTAGGGGTCTGTTAGAATACTGTTGGGATGGGTAGGGGTCTGTTAGAATAATGTTGGGATGGGTAGGGGTCTGTTAGAATAATGTTGGGATGGGTAGGGGTCTGTTAGAATAATGTTGGGATGGGTAGGGGTCTGTTAGAATAATGTTGGGGTGGGTAGGGGTCTGTTAGAATAATCTCACATATCTGAAAACAAACGAAGTGTCGACGTTTCGGTCCAGTGTGGACTGAAACGTGTATCAACCTAAACGGATCAGGCGTAGAGAAAGAGTGGCGAAGACATACAAAATATGTCAGAATGTGAGAGCAAAGGCGACAAGGGTGAAGTATACCATAGGAATTAATAGGAATAAAGAAAACAGTAATAAAGACCTAATGGCGAAGAGAAAGAGGTGAGAGACAAGAGAGAGAGAGAGACGGGAACATAAGAGAAAAAAATAATGAAAGAACTTATAGGGGCTAAAGCTCAGTCAGATCACATTTGTTTAGAAAGTTGGGGCACTGGGAAAGGGGAAGAGTTAACAGCAACAAAGCCAGGATTAATTAAGGTTCAAGTTGGTCAAGTTGTGTATGAGATTCGATTCAGCAAGACGACGTCTGTGGAGAGAAGAGGCAGGAAAGATTATTTTAGAAAACCAATCCATAGGGTGATTGGAGTCCCTAACTTAACAAAAGACAACATTGTTTGTGTTTGCAGACTTAAAGGGAACACAAAAGGAATGTTAAGTATTGTCATTCAGCATTGTTGAATGATGTGTGGTAGTCTGTATATATATATATATATATATATATATATATATATATATATATATATATATATATATACATATATATATATATATATATATATATACTCTAATATATTGCACAACTTCCTATTAAACTTAACGTATATGTTTAACATATTAGGGATTTGTTAGACTTTTAAAACTTTCTCTAATCGCTTTGTTTTAAGTTCACGGCCTTAATAGGCCTATTATTCTTAAATAATTATGCATGCTGCAGGTAAAATTAGGCCTAATTATGTTAGTAATTAATGTATTCAGTTTAACATAATTTTATTTAGAACAGTTTAATTCTAAAATGATATTTGCAACTATAACCACAGCGCCACCAACCACAGCACCACCAACCACAGCACCACCTTGTAAGCCACAGCGCCACAGACAACAGGCCGCCGTGTAAGCCACAGCGCCACAGACAACAGGCCGCCGTGTAAGCCACAGCGCCACAGACAACAGGCCGCCGTGTAAGCCACAGCGCCACAGACAACAGGCCGCCGTGTAAGCCACAGCGCCACAGACAACAGGCCGCCGTGTAAGCCACAGCGCCACAGACAACAGGCCGCCGTGTAAGCCACAGCGCTCAATAAGCCCATATCAGCCTCCATGAGAACCAAAGGAGATTGAAAGCTCCCGTACCATCAGCCGTTGTGTTGACCGTTGTCTCATCAGCTGCGATAGTGTTGTCCGTTGGCCGCTCCTGTTTGTCTTCCATTAACAGAGGAGACGGCGGGATTGGCGATCAGCTCCAACGACCAGTTACGTCAACAGGTATTTGCGCTCCGTTAGGGAAATGTATATATATAGTAGTGCTTGTTCGCGGGTGGGTTGTTAGCGAAGTGGTTGTGTAGCGTTGGTGTGTGGTAGTCTTGTGTAGCGTTGGTGTGTGGTAGTCTTGTGTAGCGTTGGTGTGTGGTAGTCTTGTGTAGCGTTGGTGTGTGGTAGTCTTGTGTAGCGTTGGTGTGTGGTAGTCTTGTGTAGCGTTGATGTGTGGTAGTCTTGTGTGTGGCGTTGGTGTGTGGTAGTCTTGTGTGGCGTTGATGTGTGGTAGTCTTGTGTGGCGTTGGTGTGTGGTAGTCTTGTGTGGCGTTGATGTGTGGTAGTCTTGTGTAGCGTTGGTGTGTGGTAGTCTTGTGTGGCGTTGATGTGTGGTAGTCTTGTGTAGCGTTGATGTGTGGTAGTTTGTGTAATCTGAGGTAATAATTTATATCACTTAAGCCTATATTTCAAACTGAAAATTGTAGTCAAAGTCATTCTTTGTCACTAAAAATTTCGAAAAATAAAATCAGTCAAGTCTCCTGTTCGAATTCTAACATGTATTTGTTTTCGAACACGTGCTGTTTATCACAGTGTAGTTTAGTTTTGTATTTGTCATGTAACTTAATATATATGTTGAAGGGGGCCCTATGACGGTAGCCTCCTTGTAGACGTAAGATAGCCTGTCTTAGTCATCCCTTCTGGAGGGTGATATCCTGAGCCGGAAGTGCAATGACGGGTCCTGATATCTGTGTGTTGGATAACCAACCACTCTCCTCCCCCTGCCCCAGTCGGTCACACTATTATAAATTAACACAGAAACTTGAAATCTTGAATTCAAGCTTTGTACCAAATTGATCAAAGAATGATGGCAGCAGTTGTGGGGGAGATTTGTGAAGTGCTCTCTTGACACTATGGCCGTCCCCTGAGTGTCCCCGTGTACATGGGTCACAGTCTGTGTACTAGTCTATGGAGCAGGTGAGGTAGGTCTGGCGGAAGTGAGAGGTGGTCGGGGCGGGGCGGAAGAGGTGGTCGGGTTGGGGCGGGGCGGGGCGTGGCGGGTCGGGTTGGGGCGGGGCGGGGCGGGGCGGGTCGGGTTGGGGCGGGGCGGGGCGGGGAGGCGAGTGGGGACACAGGAGGGGGTAACAAAGCAACCCTCCCCCTCCCCAGACTCAAGGGACACAATAAAACCAATTAGCATAATGACATCTGCGTGTCCGCGGCCCATGGTGTTTTTACCGAGTTTTCCCTGTACTCGCCTAGTTTTGCCTGCGGTGGTCGAGCTTTGACTCTTTGGTCTCGCCTCTCAGGATTACGAATCCCGTGCGCTGTCTACTCGGCTATCGAACCCTATAATGTGTGTTTGTGTATGTGTGCTTGCAGAGTCAAACATTAGCTCTTGGACTCCGCTTTTCTATCTGCCGGTTGTCTAATGCAATGACTCCTAGCCTATTACATCTACTTTTAACATTATGAATGGAGTTTGCTTCCACAACCATTCTCCATTACCTCATTCCATTTTCACGCAACTCTTGCGTGAAACAACTTATATTAAAAGAAAACTTTCGCACATCCCAATGACTTATCAGTCTCTCCTGCTGCCATGCAGGGCCTCTTGTTCGGTTGGTACTCAGAATGAACACATCTTTTTCCACTCTGTCAATCTCCCTAATTTTTGTATGTCTCTCTGCCATGACCTTTTCTAGCGTCGTCAGGTTTAGTTCCTTCAGTCTCTCTTCATGCTCCATCCCTCGCAATTCTAGGACAAGCTGCAAACTTCTGAATCTTTTTTAGTTTCCTTATGTGTTTCTTCAGATGAGGACTGCATGTAGAGAAGGGTTCCTGAGGCTTCAGTGCTCTGGCACCTTAGAGGGTTAAGTTGAATCCCAAGATGCGATTCGTTTGACGCCATGTCGTGGTGTAGTGGTCTAAGGCGTGTGTTTGGGAGCCCCCAGAGAACAGGTTCCAATCCTCCTCACGGTTCGACTGATGTTCTCATTGATAAATCACGTTAATGTGATTTCTCTGTCCAATAAAACTTAGCTCAATTACCTCCTTTTTTAAATCGAATTACTCACAACTTGCATAATAAAAAAAATAGTTTCTTTACATGCCTATTACTCATCGCAACTCTGGCTATGACTCATACTCATACTATGACATGACTCATACTGGTCAAGTTCATCCATATGTGATTTTGAACATCTTTCCATGCCTCCAAATTTCCCCATAAGAATCTGAAATGACTAGTTTATCAGGCTATTACACTCAAGTGTTACATCTGGCTATTACAGCATGAGTTACAGAGTTATATGTCGTTAAGGGACACCGTATTGAATATAACCTTTGATATCAACTTTGACTTTTGACACTGTATAGGTACGATTCTTTGATGCAAGTGAGTCCCCTCTACCACTGTCCCTGCTTCAGAGTGGAAGGAGCCAGGCTGCAGAGTGAAGCACTGATGTTTTTTATTTTTCTGCAGCGTTGAGAGTGAATTTTGGGGGAAATGGTAGTGAAGGGAAGGTAAGGGGAAAGGGGGAAGGAAGGGAGGGTAGGGGAAAGGGGGGAGGGAAGTGGGGGAGAATGGCATGCCACCAAGGTAGACACATGTAGATATATAGGTAGAGAGAGAGAGAGAGAGAGAGAGAGAGACAGAGGGACCTTCCATTCCGTCATAAGTGAGCAGGAAAAGCACGCTCTTCACACAATATGAGCGTCCACCCCTTCTCGCCTGTCCGCTCTAGCTAGGCCAAATATGCTCCACACAGACAGACAGAGACACAGAGAGCCATAGCCCAGCTATATACCTCACGGCCCCAGAACTCGATCTATTGTTACGGGACAAATCGCGCTTCGCAGCCATTCATTTCTGACGTTTGTCAAAAAGGTTTTTTTCTTGTAAAATTGTGACAGGCGCGTATATTCAAATTTCCCGCTTTTTTCTGTTTTCCACCCGTTGTATTTTTGTTGTGGTAAAGAGTAAATAACACTTGAGAGCGAAGCGATAGTAAATTCCTGGAGGAATTTCCTGAGGTTTAAAAGGACCGGATGTGTTAGGGTGTGTAAGGGGGCGCTCCACTTCAAGCTCCACTTTAACCACTTTAAGAATACGGTATTCTCAGGAGGCTTAAGTGGTCCCCGGCCTGAGTCTAAGAGCTGCAACACTTGCACGATTCTCCGCCGCTCTATGCAACATGGTTTAAACTCCCTGAAGGTGTTTTATACAACACAGTTTACACTAGACCACTTTATGCATAACAGTTTACACCGTAGGGAATTTTGATTACAGAAAAACCTTTATATTTAATGTGATAGGCATTAATCAGTCTCAGGAGACTATGGAGTTGCGCTCTGGTTGTCGATATGGAGGAGAAGCTGTTACCCAAGCAGCAGGTCCCCTCTCCCTCTCTATGGCGTCGAAAGTCTCCAATGGAAAAGCAAACGCCAATGTGATTGGTTCCAGTGCCGTCGCAGGAACTGTGAGCTCCGGAGTTGACCTTGAAGTTAGTGAAAGAAGCCACAGGGACTCCAAACCTGGAGTTTTAGGAGAAACTCCCAAGCTCCGTCAAGAGCTCCGTCAAGAGCTCCGTCAAGAGCTCCCTCCCTCCCTCCATGGGTAATGGTGGAGGTGATCTTAAAGACTTGTACGAAGAGTTTCAAGAGTTTTCCACTTTTGTGAAGACCTGTAATTGTCGTTGTTATTACTGGGAAAGTTGTTAGTGTATTGGTGGTGGTTACGTGGTGGTGGTGGTGGTGGTGGTGGTGGTAGCTGGTGTGTTGGTGGTGATTGGGAGTGTTGTGGTGGTGGTGGTTCACATGTACTAGTGGTAGCTATGGATGGTACCAGGTATTAGTGGTGGTAGGTGTAGTGATGGTAGTTGTGGTGGTGTAGATGTACCGTCGTGGTAGCAGATGGTGGTAGCAGGTCCCGCCCGGTGTTCTCGAGAACACCACGAGAACAAGGAACACATAACAACCTGCTAGGCCTACCACCTCCAAGAGAGGTGTAATCCTCTCGCTAGAATATTGCTTCGACTTTTTCGTCTTTCAATCATTAATTGCGAGTTTTGATGAGTTTTCTAATCGTTCTTGATGAAGGGGAGACTTTTGGCAACTTTGTCGGAAAATCCGACACCATTTAATATCATACAGACAGATAATAAGTGCTGCTGTATTACCAACAAGTTACCCATAGAAAACGTAACTTGTAGTGGAATTACCGTCTATAGAAAACGGGATATCATCACCACATACTATTATAATTCACCAGCTATTCTGCTGGGAATTGTTCTTAAATACATTAGTCTTTGGACTTTACCATCATAAAAACATCTTATATAAATTAACTTAATTATCAATATTAAAGTAGAGTAAATGTGACCCTTCTATCACGTTCTGACATGTGGACAATGTAAGCCAGGCGTCAGAGTGAGGAAGAAGGGCAGCCATTGTTGTTATATGAGACCAGAGGCTCACACGGGAGCAAATTCGGCTCCTGTTAAATTTACTTGGACGTAGTGTTATGGAAACTAAAAGTGTACCATTATCAACACGCTGTCTACAAATTCAAGTTAAGTGTCTATCCGAAACCCATTATCTATCATTAGTGGCCATTAATGTCATTGGGTAGGGTTATCCGGTTAGATCACATGGAAGCCTCAAACTAAAGGTAATTAAGCCAGGTCCTCATGTTCCATGTACTGTTTTCTCTGATATACTTGTCATATATAGGATTCTGGCTTCACAGCTAGCGCACTTTTGACAGGTCAAGACGAGGATGCAAGATTTGTGCACCAGTTACTGGGTGATATGGAAGCTACCTCAAAGAGGATAATTTGGTGTCTACACCCTAGTTATACCTGGTGGACTAACCTGCTGTACTATAAGATAAGGAACCTCTTCAATGTATGTAGTTACTGTAGTTTGATTGGCTGCATACATATAAATATAAACCCCCCTAATGTGTAGAGGATCGATTTGTGAGATTATGAGATTATTGCAGAAATACAGTCCACTTATCATTATACAAATTGCTATCGAAGTATATAAATTAACGTAAATATAAATTCATATAAATTAAATAAATATAAATCTCACAGGTCGGTGCCCACATTATTTGGTCCTTCGAACCGGATTATTCGGTCCTTTGAACCCACATTTGGTCATCTTAGTACCGGATGAACCAGTTAACCAGTGAATTCATTAAATATACTAGTGCAGTGTTATTTAAACAAAGCCAGCCAGTCATAGACAGCGGCGTTGCCTCGTGGGAGCTCAGGAGCCTCCCTCAGCCCAGTTCAGCTTCGTCAGCGGTTTCATGCACACCCACAGATATTTGGTGGCGTGTTATTTCGTGAAATGACAGCGCTAATATAGAAGCCAGCCTAATTAGTGACTGTGTCTTCGCGATATTGTTCACGGATTTCGTGGTGTTACATTTCGCGAGAGATTATCTACGAATTTTGTGGACTTTATTTCGCGAGGTCACTAATAATATTTAATACTTCTAGATAATATTAGAAGTTTCATAGAGGCTAATTAAGAGGCTATTAACAATAATTGTGTATATTATTTCTCCAAAATAGAGAATTATTTAATATATATTGCACTAGTGATCACAGTATAATATTTACTAATTGCCAACCCACAACAGGGTAGGATATTAACCATTGACTAGTTGAACTATTATCGTTCATCCTAGTCCCATTATTACCATAGTCAGTTGTACTATATTGATTAACCTAGCACCATTAATGAATGGTCCAGACCCTATTTTGGGTGTAATTTTTATCAACTCGAGTTGAGTTGTATATATAATAATTTACTTATGATCATTACACCTTTGAGTGATTAATTAGTGTCTCTACCATCCTAGGGTGATATAGAAGAGCTAACCTAAAGGTACTTCCAGTGACACTGGTTTATCACTCAAATCATTAGTGTGTATGATTGTATATATATAATGTGTATTAATTTTAAGTGCTAACCTCTAGTAGAGGTAGGATTATTGCCTAGTGAGTGCAGAATTTTACCCTAGGCTACCATTAGTACTTGCTCACAATTTATGAGCCAGTGGTGCTCAATTAACAAGTCACCATGACTAATCCACAGAAAGCAAAGCGTGCTTTAATATCAAGCAAACGCCAACTAACAAGAGATCTCAACCAATATGAACAGTTGTTATATGAGCCTGTAATTAATTATCATCGGTTGAAAATACCACTGTTACAGATTCAAACCCAATTGCATATATTGAAAGCAAATAGGAAATCTTACCAAAATCAAGTCCACGATGACGTAGTAGTTGAAGATGTGGAACCATTCTTGTCTGACCTAGCACAATATGAAGAAGAAACTCAAGGCAGGTTGGAACATTTACACAGGATAATTGAATCAGAACAAATAGCAAGTACATCAAATAAAGTAGATAATGTTATGGATGATCTGGATCTTTTTGAGAATAAATGTAAAGCCAGATTAGATCCATTAATCAACAAGGATAAAGCTTCACCCACTACAGCTTCACCCAATAATATACCACCAGAAATTAAGCAGTTTTCAGACAATTTATCCACAGTCTCTGTGGTTTCTGAAAACCCAATACCTGAGGCTACTAAGTTAACATGCCTCCAAACTAGAGGTGAAGCTGAACCAGTAGTAGAAAATGTAAATGAAAATAGCAACAGCACTAATTTCCCAGTCCAGCCTCCTAGGAATAATGCTGGCAATGAGAAAACTGTCATACATCTAGTACTACAATTGCTGGATTTACCTCAACCTGATCAGACTGCTGACTCATTACAATCCTTCAGCATGGAGTTTGAGTCACTACTAAGAATATTCAGTCTTAAGGTTGATATAACTACTAGTGAATGGATGACCAAAGTAGTCCTTCAACGAAAATTGTCCAGCGATATACTAGATGAATTATATGCACATCAACATAACACCATCCTGACAGTACAGGACATCACTGAAGGTTTACATTCCATCATAAACAAACGACGAGCAAATGAGGAAGTTAAAGCCTCTTGCAAGCCTTCAGAAATAGAAAATAATAGTCAATTAAAGGGTAAAACAACCACCCCAAATAAACATCAACCAATTACTCAAACATCAAGTTGCAGAAAATCTGACAATGCAGCAGCATCCTCCAAGCCTACTGTTACTAGTTCACCCAAACCGGTAACTTCCAAACGTGCAGTAGGCTGGGGGACATGTATGTTCTGCAAAAAGAAACATTCAACATACCGTTGTGCTAATTATCCAACCAGAGACACTCGTATTGAGCGACTCCAGGAATTAGGGAGATGTTCGAGGTGTCTCAAGTCACACAACATAGACTATTGTGATACCCAATTCAACACCTGTAACAGGTGTAGAAGAGGTAGGCACCATGCAGCACTGTGCAAATATACGAAATTAACGTATTCAAGACCCAAGGTGGAAGATAGCATTCCCACCACAGTACAGTACTGCAAGGTGCAACAAACAAACAGTGTCCAATCGGCAAAGTCTAAAGGTAATACGACTTTGCCTACTGCCCAAATTACCATCCTGAATAAGAGGGCCAAGGTCCATACCCGTGGGTTGTTTGACCAAGGATCCCAGAGAACATATATCACTAAAAAGCTGGCAGATGAATTACAATTAAGGCCTGTAGCCCAGATGTCATTCAACATCTCAGGGTTTGTAACAAATGCAGGACCTCAAGTCTACCAGGTGGTACAACCATCAGTACGCTTAGGCAGGTACGTCTGTCGAGTACAAGCCATTGTGGTGGACAAAATACCAGTAGACCTACAAGTTCAAGGTCTGAGAGCAACAGCCAAATTCCTGAGAAATAGAGGAATAAAATTGGCAGATAATATTAAGTCTGATCACCTCAACGACTTCGGTCTCCTTGTAGGGACAGACTATTGCCATCGATTCATCGGTAGCCCTACTAAATATCAGGGTATAACCATGTTAAACTCTGCAGGAGGTAAATTACTCTCAGGCCCAGTATCAAGCCTGAGGAGACCTATGCCTGCAGATAAACAATACCAGTAGAAATCTAAATTTGTCAGCTGATTATATTTCTCCAGTAGCATTATACTAAGGAGATTACAGCTGACTATACCAACAGAGGTTGATGTTAGTATCATCATTTGAAGCTGAAGATGAGTTCATGAGGCCTCAGTGGCAAATCAGTGAACAGTAGCCTAAAACAGCTACAAGTCACTACGACCAATGTCACTGAACCCACTGCAGTCTCAGAACCATACTTTACTTTAATGATGAGCTATTCAATCTTCTGAGTCAATTAACTAAATTAAACCCTAATAAATCTGATGACTGATTTGATACATTTATTATTTAATCAAGATGTATTCCATGGGCCTCAGTGTTTATATATCAGTGACCAGTTACCTGAACAAACTTCAAGTTATATCTAATGTCACTGATCTCACTGCAGTCCCTGAATCATACTTGACTGTAGTACTTGATCACATCCAGTCTTCTGGGTTAAATAATATGTAATAAGGCTTGAATATTAGCCTTTCAAGAGTTGACAGGGAAATGAAATCGCATTAGACTTCTAACCCCTGCAACTCTAGTACGGGACATCCGTCCTGTACGAACAGACACACAAATGTGTGATTACTAACTACTAACATCAAATTAATCTAATAATTCGAAGGAGGAGTATCGGTGTTCGTCTGTTCTAATTAGGACTTCGACCCGTGAGCAGCCCCCTGGGGAATTATGTCGGAAAATCCGACACCATTTAATATCATACAGACAGATAATAAGTGCTGCTGTATTACCAACAAGTTACCCATAGAAAACGTAACTTGTAGTGGAATTACCGTCTATAGAAAACGGGATATCATCACCACATACTATTATAATTCACCAGCTATTCTGCTGGGAATTGTTCTTAAATACATTAGTCTTTGGACTTTACCATCATAAAAACATCTTATATAAATTAACTTAATTATCAATATTAAAGTAGAGTAAATGTGACCCTTCTATCACGTTCTGACATGTGGACAATGTAAGCCAGGCGTCAGAGTGAGGAAGAAGGGCAGCCATTGTTGTTATATGAGACCAGAGGCTCACACGGGAGCAAATTCGGCTCCTGTTAAATTTACTTGGACGTAGTGTTATGGAAACTAAAAGTGTACCATTATCAACACGCTGTCTACAAATTCAAGTTAAGTGTCTATCCGAAACCCATTATCTATCATTAGTGGCCATTAATGTCATTGGGTAGGGTTATCCGGTTAGATCACATGGAAGCCTCAAACTAAAGGTAATTAAGCCAGGTCCTCATGTTCCATGTACTGTTTTCTCTGATATACTTGTCATATATAGGATTCTGGCTTCACAGCTAGCGCACTTTTGACAGGTCAAGACGAGGATGCAAGATTTGTGCACCAGTTACTGGGTGATATGGAAGCTACCTCAAAGAGGATAATTTGGTGTCTACACCCTAGTTATACCTGGTGGACTAACCTGCTGTACTATAAGATAAGGAACCTCTTCAATGTATGTAGTTACTGTAGTTTGATTGGCTGCATACATATAAATATAAACCCCCCTAATGTGTAGAGGATCGATTTGTGAGATTATGAGATTATTGCAGAAATACAGTCCACTTATCATTATACAAATTGCTATCGAAGTATATAAATTAACGTAAATATAAATTCATATAAATTAAATAAATATAAATCTCACAGGTCGGTGCCCACAAACTTTAAATTGAGTCTGACCAACACAGGTACGGGGCGAGTGGTGGTCCCAAGGGCTGGGGACCTCTGGTGGGACCATGGGGACCCCTGGTGAGACCATGGGACTCCCTGGTGGGACCATGGGACCCCTGGTGGGACCATGCGGACCCCTGGTGGGACCATGGGACCCCTGGTGGGACCATGGGACCCCCTGGTGGGACCACGAAACCCCTGGTGGGACCATGGGACCCCCTGGTGGGACCATGGGACTCCTGGTGGGACCATGGGACCCCTGGTGGGACCATGGGACCCCTGGTGGGACCATGGGGACCCCTGGTGGGACCACGGGACCCCTGGTGGGACCATAGGGCCTCTGGTGGGACCATGGGACCCCTGGTGGGACACTAGAGCAACCCTAGAACATATACACACTAGAGCAACCCTAGAGCATATACACACTAGAGCAACCCCAGAACATATACACGCTAGAGAGAGAGCTCCAGCGGTACCCGTACCCAGTTTTGAAAAATCCTTCGAGATTAAAGCAAGAGCTACCTTCTCCTGCACAGGAAATTATGTTCTCTTGTTTTAAGCCCTTAATGTAGCAGGTGACTCTGTATATAAGAGGAGAAAAACCCGCCACGTTCTGCTTTTAATTTGTGGTCGTGTGAGATGAGCGCAAGAGGAAGCAACAGAAGCGCTACAGGAGGCAACAGAAGCGCTACAGGAGGCAACAGAAGCGCTACAGGAGGCAACAGAAGCGCTACAGGAGGCAACAGAAGCGCTACAGGAGGCAACAGAAGCGCTACAGGAGGCAACAGAAGCGCTACAGGAGGCAACAGAAGCGCTACAGGAGGCAACAGAAGCGCTACAGGAGGTAACAGAAGCGCTACAGGAGGCAAGATAAAGCAACAGAAGGCAAGATAAAGCAACAGGAGGCAAGATAAAGCGACAAGACTTAACAAGAGACAGTAAGCTGCCTCAACAATCAACGGGAGCCAACAGGGTGCAACAGAAGACTCAAGAAGAGGCAAACTTAACAGAACTTTGGCAAACAGACGGCAACAGACAGAGGGGGGGGGGCAAGTAAGAGGGAAGAACAGTGAGGGTGGGAGGGGGGGGAGGGGGGGATGGTAGTTAGGCTTTGTAATTCGAGAAGTGTTGTATAATAAGCAGCTGATGAATAATGTAGACCAAGTTAAGCCTAGTATACAGACTTGGAGCGGTCCCTGTGGGAGGCTTCGAACTGAGGAGTATGTTGTCGTGTGGGTTCAAGTGCCTCGGGCGGTGGACACCTTTGTGCTGGGGTGTAGAGCATCGTATGTGACGCTGGAGTGCTCTCTCCCCTCTGGGTCGGGGTGTAGAGCATCGTATGTGACGCTGGAGTGCTCTCTCCCCTCTGGGCCACAGATGTGCCACAAAGCGACGCTGGACGTGTGTCTCGGCATCAGTGTTAGGAAGTTCATCAGAAACTGTTATAATGCCGGAATTTGCTCTCTCAAGTAGTAATTCTTAGTCTTAGTATAGATTCAAGTACCAAGGGAGCCGGTCGGCCGAGTGGACAGCACGCTGGACTTGTGATCCTGTGGTCCTGGGTTCGATCCCAGGCGCCGGCGAGAAACAATGGGCAAAGTTTCTTTCACCCTATGCCCCTGTTACCTAGCAGTAAAATAGGTACCTGGGTGTTAGTCAGATGTCACGGGCTTCTTCCTGGCGGTGGAGGCCTAGGTCGAGGACAGGGCCGCGGGGACACTAAAGCCCTGAAATCATCTCAAGATATAGTAGAGAGGTCGTGTAGAAGAAATGATCAAGTGGGAAGTGAGCCCGTATGCTACTTCTCTTGATGAGGTCAACACCTCAGCATCTGGCCGACCTATTAAGCTCTCGAGTGGGACTTGAACACTAGAGGGAAGAAAGAGTGGTGAAAGATGTTAAGATCAAGGTGGCCCCTACCAACAGCTGAGGCCCGAAGATAGAGCTTACCATGTATTACAACAAGAGAGTAGACCGCCAACTTGCTCATGAAGAACTCTCTTGACATCAAACGGAACGCCTTGAAGGAGACAAATGTCGTTAATGTCTTTAGATGCCAACTTGGGAACTGTCAGACCCGACGATCTTAATATAATGCCAAGGTGACAACATCTCTTTGAAGGCACCTGACAATGCCCAAACAACACGGCTCTAAAAGAACACAAAAAAAAGATCACCAGAGATGCCAGGACCGTCAATATGAAAAAAATCGACAGATACAATGACGATAGATTAAACATAGCCGAAGCACTACACATCAAATACATTTGATATACATCAATACACATCAAACAATTACCAACAGCCAGTGTACACAGACACGGCTTACCATCTACAGGACCAAGAGCAGAACTACCAGTTAACACCACAACTACCGTCCCAGCCAACCAATGGGAATGCAGGGCTCCTGAGTCCCCTCGACTGAGTATATAATATCTCTTAATCATACCGCCATGTAATATATTTTCTACTGCTTCTGCCCTAATGTATTCACTTTCGCTACCTCCGAAGATGCTAGGGTGTACCTTAGTGAAGTGCGACGTTTCACTAAAGTACGGGGCCCATTAGTTGTGTTACATGAGCGCCGGAGAGGTATTTTTTTCACATTTCCAAAGTGAAGCAGAACATAACATGGCAAGAATATTTGTGTAAGAATCGTTGCTTCGTAACCCTTTAGATCATATTCAATAATATATATATATATATATATATATATATATATATATATATATATATATATATATATATATATATATATATATATATATATATATATATATGAGTGCTGTGTTCCTTCGCCACGCCTCAAATAATGTGTTGAAGAACAAGAATGTGTTCACGCCCCCGTCTGGAGAACTGAATCTGGAGTACTGTAGTTACAGATCAATACTGTGTATGCTTAGCCGTAAGTATTGGTCTGATAGACTGTTCCCAGTTGACTGTTTCCAAGGTACTGTTCGCAGGGTACTATTTCCAAGGTACGTTTTACAAAAAGTAGTATTGCCAAGGCGTGAACTATTTCCAAGAAAAAGTAGTAGTATATTTTCTAAGCGTGAGTCAGATGCGTAAATGGAGTACTCGGAGTACCAGGCTAAGTGGTGATGGGGGACGTTGAATCTAACGTAAGATATACAATGGCCCACTAAGAGGTGCACAGAGCCGTCTCAAGCGTAGATGAGAGAGAGAGAGAGAGAGAGAGACAGACAGACAGACAGACAGACAGAGTTAAAAACTACACATAAAGACCCTCAGAGCAGAAAAAAACTGGCTTAGATCAAAACAGTGCCCAGATCAAACATATTTCCAAAGCGCAACATTTCACCATGCAACCCAAGCAACACACACACACACACACACACACACACACACACACACACACACACACACACACACACACACACACACACACACACACACTCACACACAGGCTACAACACCGCACATACAACCTGCTCCTGTGTTGGATAGAATAACATTAGTTAAAACAAAGGCCGAGGTATGCAAGCACACAATTACATTAAGTGCACTTGAAATGCGAGAGTAAGTGCAGCGGCGGTGCATGGCTCCGTGTTAATTATTTGATGGTGAGTAAATCCGGGTTACCCCATGTGTGTGTGTGCTGGGCTCTTTGCTGCTGCCTGGAATATTGGGTTCAGTATACCAGTAGGGGTATACTGTGTTGGTCAGTACACTAGTTGTGGTATACTGTGTCAGAGGAGGGTCAGTATACTAGTTGGGGTATACTGTGTCAGAGGAGGTCGGTCACCCATACTAGTTGGGGTATACTGTATCAGATCACGGTCAGCATACCAGTTCGCAAATACTATAACAACACTGTTTCAGTACGTATTTGGATGTATTATAATCATTACGTAATACCGTTACAACCATGTATGATACAGGATGAGGCTGGTGGCCAACTGTGTAGTCCAGCCTTCATATAGTCGCTTGGCGGGATTTCACTGTATTGAGCGAACAAGTTCCAAACTGCGAGTCGGCTTAGGAGCGAATAGGGGTGATGCTGTGGAGAATGGCATTGCGGGAGAGTGATTACTAATCAACATGGGAACGAACTTGTGTTTCACATAAACTTTTCCAACCACTGCTGTCGAGATGCGTCTAAAGTTACTAAGGTTTTTTGTCACTCATCTGTATGACTGTCCCAGTTGCAACATGCTTATTATCATCGTCTGTATTTAATAACCCGCAAATGTAACCTGATTTTGCTTACCCTAGATATTGCTGCCAATTTGATATATTAATGACCCTTGTAGCATGTCGGCATTTCCTCTCTTGTACTTCTAAAGGCTACCACTGCAGTCATCAGCATAAGTCAAAGCTTCAGGAATGAGGAGTAGTAGATCCTTGAGATAGACAATTGACTACGAGGGGCTAAGCTTGTTTCTTGTGGTACATTGGTACCAATCTGAGCACAAGGATGAGATGGTTCCCAGTTCCTTGTAGGAGGATACCTCAGATACCAAGTGCTTGAAGCTGAGCCAAGAATTCCTAGTGTCCTACCTGGTGAACGGTACCTGTAATGGCCAGGTCATCACCATACAGGTATTCTTAGAGTCATCAGTGACTGATGACATGTAAGCCAAGAGGATCAACAAGAGATCAGCAGGAGAGAGAAAAAAAACTGTCTTGAAAGCATATTGTCGACTACACAGTAAGTGCAGATGGTCAGAGAATGCGGTCAATTGTTGTGTGATCATTGCCTCAAGAATTTTGGCTCGTGGTGACAACAGTGGCAGGTCTGAAGGTGATCTCTGTTCCCTCCTGGCACATGTGTGTACACGTCATTCCATCCTCCTTGTGTGTGTGTGTGTGTGTGTGTGTGTGTGTGTGTGTGTGTGTGTGTGTGTGTGTGTGTGTGTGTGTGTGTGTGTGTGTGTGTGTGTGGCCACATTGCCACTTGGTCTATTCTCTCAGTTCCTCTCAGTATTGTGTACATCATTTCTTGCCTGTTTCGGGCCACGTCTGAAGTGAGGTTGAGTGTGCCAACATAAGCTGGTACTCTCTAGGTCCGCCCTGGTGTTCCTTCTTTCCTGTTGACCTCTTTGGTACTCTTCTGGCCTCCTGGCCCTTCACCCCAGACTTGCTTTACATGTCGGTTTTACCTCGTTCTTTACCGCAAGGTGTTGGAGGGATACCACGACGGACCGCAACGTCTTCATTTCCCTTATTTTCAGGTGTGTGGGTTGGATGTCAGGTGTGGGGGGGTTGGGTGTCAGGTGTGGGGGTTGGGTGTCTACTTAATCTTTATTGCGAACCACCAGAAAGCTAGCATAGACTTCCTTAGATCTTGTATAATTTTCCTCTTCAGTCCCTTCTCTCCCCCTCTCTCTCTCTCTCCCTCCTTTCCTCCATCCCTATCCATCCCTCCCTCCCTCCCTACTCACGGATAGTTACGACCCAAAAACCTCACAACAAAGACTCCCTCTTTATAGCCGAGTTATGAATGGCTTCAATCACTAACAAAATATCGGGACGAAGAACACGTGGTCACGCGATGTAAACAAAGAGAGAGACACGGTGAATATAACACGTGGTCACGCGATGTAAACAAAGAGAGACACGGTGAATATAACACATGGTCACGCGATGTAAACAAAGAGAGAGACACGGTGAATATAACACGTGGTCACGCGATGTAAACAGAGAGAGACACGGTGAATATAACTGCTACAAGAGCAGGTAGGTTTACGACCTCTGGCGGTCAAATATAGGCCCTTTGATGATATACCTCATTGAACACCTTCACAATTTAATGAGTGATTCTGAAATCCATTTGTCGGTCGGAATAGTAATTTGTTCAGGGATGCTTTTATTGGGAGTGTTCGGATATGCTTTTATGGGGAGTGTTCGGATTCGTTTGTAGGGAATGTTCGGATTCTGTACATATAGGCTTTGTTGCATGTTCCAGATGTTTACACCGTAATAGGCATATATGTATTCTCTGCTGAATGAAATATATATTGGCAGACAATTGTCTGGAAATTATAAGAGTGCCACGATCTCAAATCAAGATGCCATGAACGCGTTAGAAGTGAACTGTTTCAACTACGTCACATTCGTAACGGTATTGTTTCTTCCGTACAAAATGCGACGTATTAAGTGATGGGGGAGAGTGTTCTAGCTCTGTACGGACTGTTACTGTAAATAGTGTGTGTACTCACCTAGTTGTGCTTGCGGGGGTTGAGCTCTGGCTCTTTGGTCCCGCCTCTCAACCGTCAATCAACAGGTGTACAGGTTCCTGAGCCCATTGGGCTCTATCATATCTACACTTGAAACTGACCTGTGTGTGTGTGTGTGTATGTGTATGTGTATGTGTATGTGTATGTGTGTGTGTGTGTGTGTGTGTGTGTGTGTGTGTGTGTGTGTGTGTGTGTGTGTGTGTGTGTACTGAGCAGCGTCAGGTTAACTCAGTAAGCTTTACGAAATTTGTGGACGATGTTTCACTCATCAAAACGACTTAAAACAAATATGTGCACTATGTTTCGCTCATCAAAATGAGTGGTGAGGGTTGGCGGTAGAGAGGGAGGAGATCAGTGTGTGTGTGTGGATCTAGTCAAGTAGGCTGGGAGTGGCGTGGTGTTGGGAGCCCTGATCAACACTGTGGCTGGTGGTGACCTTAGAGGGTAAGTTAAGCTTGCGGTGAGGGAGGGTGTAGGGTGTTGATCAACACTCCCCGCCTCGATTATGTGTACACGCTTAAGGCTTTTATCCTGTTATCTCTTGTTGTGGCCACCTGTGTTGATCTTGGGGCTTGTATACTGCTTGCTTTCTCTCTCTCTCTCTCTCTCTCTCTCTCTCTCTCTCTCTCTCTCTCTCTCTCTCTCTCTCTCTCTCTCTCTCTCTCTCTCTCTCTCTCTCTCTGTGAGAGAGACAGGAGAGAGATTATCCCCAGATAACTCACCCTCAATCTGTCCTTTTCATTGCCCACTCTGTGAAAAAATGCAATGGTTTTGCTTAATCAGAAAAGTACAAACCCAAGTAACCCCCCTCACCCATCGAGGCCTGTCAGTAGAAAACGTCCATATCACGGTGCTTTAATTTTTACAAATTCATCGTTTTTTTTTAAAGACTGGTAAATTTGTTTAGTAGTGTGAGGTATTAGGGAGAGGAGGGCTCGAACGCGAGCCAGGAACAGTGCGGCCGTAGTCTGTACGAGATTCATGTGTTCTGATAAGCTAATGAGTAGTTCTCATTTCCCCCGCGTGAGGATATATGAGTTGCGAGGGACTTACACTTATTTCAATTTCAAAACCGGTGGCAGGTTTGAAATATGTGATAAATGAGGGGAGGAGGAGGAAAGGGATAATGGGAAAATTACGCAAAACGGAATAATTTGCTCTCTCCCCCTCCACCTCTTTTCTAAGGTGCAGAGAGAGAGAGAGAGAGAGAGAGAGAGAGAGAGAGAGAGAGAGTATGATTTTGTTTCACTCCGTAAGAAATGCAACGGTTTTGCTTAACCAGAAATGCATCAACCCAAGTAACCTACCTAACCCATCGAGGCAAATCATGAAAAATGTCAATATTACGATTTGGTATGACAAATATGTCATATTTTTAATGAATTGGTAGACTCTGTAAAATATGCGACATATTAGGCGAGGGGACGAGTTTGTAACACATATGTCACTGTACGAAACTGTTACCATGTAGATCCATGTACATGGATGGATTGGTCGGTATAGGTACTGCCTCACTTGCAGGGTGCTGTTCGATCCCCGATGGTGTTAAGGCGTTAGAAACAGCTCCTTCCCCTCCATCTTCATATCCAAGATCCTTGTTTTCACATCCCAGCTCCATATCCTCATATTATTCTTCCAAGTATTATGTATAGTCATATTGACTTAGTGCTTTCTCCTCATAATTACTTCTGTTGATATAAGGAAAGTAGTTAAGTGTGGGAATGCTACTCAGCGTACATTGGGCGAATATATATATATATATATATATATATATATATATATATATATATATATATATATATATATATATATATATATATATATATACAATAAAAATGTTAATTCAACTCTCATACTATCATCAACGTTCAAATTGACTGGTTTGTGAAGTTAGTAATGCAATTTGTCTTGAGTTAGGGAGAGGGGAGAAATGACACGCCTGGGAGATTACTTGAGGAGGCTGGGATGGGGTGACAGTGTCCTGGGTGAGGGATGCTCCTCATCTTCTATCACCTTCACCATCAATCATACAATGCACGCGCGCGCACGTGGGAAAAGTATATAAGAATGCGCGCGTGCACATATTTAGTCACTCTCTCGCAACTAAACTCTTCCTACTTCATAACCATTCATCACCACACTGTATTCATCTCTCACATTCATCCTACAAGAATATAAAAAAATAGACCTGAGTGCTCTAAGAATTGTGGAAAAGTGTTCAAGAAGAGTCCGAAGGTATATCACACCAATGCTGATTGAATAACAAAGTAAAGGAAATAAAAGAAAGGGCAGTGAAAGAAAAAAGAATCTGATGTAATTGCAATAGTGGAAACTGAAATTGATAACGTGATCTCGAATGCAATATATCCATGGGGGATACTAAGTATTATGGACAGAAAGGAAACAAAGCCATAATGGGTGAATGAAACTCCTAGTAAAAGGAAATTGGAAATTTGAGGAGCAAGAAGACTGAAATATACTAATGGATTGTTCGCTCCATCACTGGCACTCTTGACATCAAATAGAATAAAGATATTAGTAATTTACAACGTCCTCTCGTGCAAGCGGACAGCACTCAGGAGTCATAGTTCAAAGGGTTCTGCTGGGCCCAGCTAAGGCAGAAACAATGGTACAGAATTTATTTCATCTGTTACTTCTGTTCACCTAGCTGCTATGGGCTGCATCCTGGGGATGTGTGGGGGGAGGGGTGTCAGTGTGTGTGTGTGTGTGTGTGAGAAATATATGTAGTAGATAAGGTAGAGGAAAAATAATTCAGGAGTACATTAGACTTAGACAACTGACGATTAGAAAGACGGTGTCTAATAGCTAACAGCTAGAACCTGCCGCCACAAATAGTAAACACACACACACACACACACACACACACACACACACACACACACACACACACACACACACACACACACACACACACACACACACTATTGCCTTCTAAGCAAATCCATTAAACTCTGAGGAACGAGTGTGGACACGACGAAGAATTGCCTGCTATCCGCCTTGCCTCGTCTCCCAAGCTGAAACAAATTCCTCCCCCACGACGTAATTTCCTTCCTCTGGGCTTTGTTACAGACCACGGAGCCTGACAGGGACTTCTCCAGCGAGGCGCCACCAGCTTCGTCCACCTCCTCAGTACTTGTGGGAATTTATTTCTGGCATCGATTGCTGCCAGACTTCTGCCTGACGTCTGGGTGTAGTCTGATCGGTGAGGCGCGACGGAGCTCGTTTTCTGATTGTCAGAATCGTATATACGGTTAGGTTAGGTTTTTATTAGTCTAGGAGTAGCCATGTACGATGCGTCGCGTATCTTTTAATTCTTTCGTTTCGTGGTTCGTCAGTGTTGATGACTGGATGAGTAGTTCATTGTGGGACCAGTTAATTAATCATCAATAGATAGGTATGGGACGGACATAGGCTTGTCGGTTTAGGCCGAAGTCAAATGTTTTAAGAATGGTTTGAAATCATTATAGCACCCAAGGTCATTTTTATCGAGTCAGACGTAATATATGGCGTCTTAATCCACGGATTAAGGCGCCTTGTACTCCAGTTGCAATGTGCTCCTGGCGGTCCGGGTTCGAGTCACTTCTCGGGTGTGGAGTTTTCATTTGCATATATGCTTGGGGACCATTCAAGCTTATATATATATATATATATATATATATATATATATATATATATATATATATATAT
>NC_091166.1:50138073-50176614 GCF_040958095.1 Procambarus clarkii | reverse complement strand
CACCTCAACAATCACCTCCACAATCACCTCAACAATCACCACCACAATCACCCCCACAATCACTCCCACAATCACCTCAACAATCTCCACCACAATCACCTCAACAATCACCACCACAATCACCCCCACAATCACCTCAACAATCTCCACCACAATCACCTCAACAATCACTCCCACAATCACCTCAACAATCTCCACCACAATCACCTCAACAATCACCTCCACAATCACCTCAACAATCACCACCACAATCACCCCCACAATCACTCCCACAATCACCTCAACAATCTCCACCACAATCACCTCAACAATCACCACCATAATCACTCCCACAATCACCTCCACAATCACCTCAACAATCTCCACCACAATCACCTCAACAATCACTACCACAATCACTACCAAAACTCACATTTTTATCCAGCTCCGTGATCATGGGCTGATTATCCACTTATCCGGAAATCAGCTGCCAATCCACTTATGCAGAGACAATCTGGGTATATATATCTCCACTCCTCCGGAGACAATGTCAGTCAATCTAATAAGCTTACACTTACACGAAAAAAAACTTGAAGAAACGTGTTAACTAAATTAGGCCAAAAATTGTTAAAATAAATCGAGTTCATTTCCTGTATTTTTTACCCCAAAAGGCTGAATGAGATCATTTGCATACGAAAAGGCATAATTCAACTACTCTTCACACGGTGCACTAATTTACATATATCTCCACTCGGCGGAAAAGCGAATGTACGAACATATAGTGATTATTATGTATTGCATGCCCCTCTCTATTGGTGGTGGGGTCCCTGTGCTCCCTCTCCATTGGTGGTGGGGTCCCTGTGCCCCCCTCTATTGGTGGTGGGGGCCCTGTGCTCCCTCTCCATTGGTGGTGGGGTCCCTGTGCCCCCCTCTATTGGTGGTGGGGGCCCTGTGCTCCCTCTCCATTGGTGGTGGGGTCCCTGTGCCCCCCTCTATTGGTGGTGGGGGCCTTGTGCCCCTCTCCAATGGTGCAGATGCAGCCGGACTAGAGCCTTGTATAAGTTTCCTTGTCTCTGAAATCTATGACAATAATTTAATTTCCGCTGCCTCTGAATGCCTTCCATTCCTCTTGGTACATTGGAGTCGCGGGTGTAGAGCGTTCCGGAATTATCATTATTATTGGTAACTGGTCACCGGTGCTCAGTGGACCGGCCCACCTCCACTAGAGCGGACCTCTAGTAGAGGTTCTCTAACCGGAGAGAGAGGACCTCTCTCTCCATGCGGGTGTTTAGGAAGTGGTGGCGTGTCAAAATAATGTCTGGTTTGTCACTACTAGCCTTGTCTGTCGTACGTTGAAAAGTCTGAGCCCCGATGATTTATACTTCAGTTCCCTTATGATATTGTGTATGGCTTCTCCCATCAGTTTGTCTTCTAACTTTGTAAGCTAACTAATTAGTTAGCTTGTCTCTATGTCCAAGGACTTTGTGGTATGCATTCAGGTCTCCCAGAATACAGAGAGATCTGTTTTAGGTCTGTTTCTTGTGAGGAGTTTGATTATGTCGGCCATGGGACGGATGGACCGTCTTGGTGACAGATAACGTGTTCCAACAAAGATTGTACCTGTTGTCGTATGTGGTTCAAGAGCCAGGAATTGCGCTGCTGGCCTGGGAAGGGGGGTGGGGGGGGGGGTCAGTGTGCGCCCGAACTCTTATATGTGTTCAAATAGACTAGAGAAACCTTACTAACACACTGCTCCCTGACGAGAGAGAGAGAGAGAGCGCAAGCTTAGCGCTGCAACCCAACACACACACATACACACACACACACACACACACACACACACATACACACACACACACACCCACACACACACACACACACACACACACACACACACACACACACACACACACACACACACACACATACACCCACACACCCACACACACACATACACACACACACACACACACACACACACACACACACACACACACACACACACACACACACACACACACACAGCGTGTCAGCAAGGCGGACGGCCCGCCTACTAACTTGTCAACCAGAACTTATCTAAGATAATCTAGGTATGAATAAAGTTAATCATTATCTATATGTGCATGAATAAACCCAGGTGTGCAACACTCATCACACTAACCCAGGTGTGCAACACTCTCATCACACTAACGAGGACCAAGAGAAAAAGGATACAACGATAAGAAAAAAACAAAGACGAAAGGAGGGGATGAAGATTGCAAGAAAAATTAAAACAAAGGAGAGAACCTCGGATAATATTACTGTTTGTGCAACGTGTTTGTGCCCCCCCCCCCTCTCTCTCTCTCTCTCTCTCTCTCTCTCTCTCTCTCTCTCTCTCTCTTTCTCTGTCTCTCTCTCTCTCTCTTTCTCTGTCTCTCTCTCTCTCTCTTTCTCTGTCTCTCTCTCTCTCTCTTTCTCTGTCTCTCTCTCTCTCTCTTTCTCTGTCTCTCTGGCCAGAGAGCTCTCACTCTGAGGCCAGGGGGCTCTCACTCTCAAGAACTTGTAAATACCTTAGCACCACCTTCAGTGGAACAGAGGCAGTAATGCTGCTCTTAACCCTCACCTCGCCACTGAGAGTGTCGTGAGAGTGTAGTGAGAGTGTAGTGAGTGTGAGTGTTGAGGCCAAAGGCGCGCGGCGATTGAATCCCGTCCGCAAAGAGGGGCCGAGAGGCGCTGGAATCCTTTAGAAATGCTACATTGCATTTTGTCATGAATATGACTTGAAGTGAGGGAGAGAGAGAGAGAGAGAGAGAGAGAGAGAGAGAGAGAGAGAGAGAGAGAGAGAGGGAGAGGGAGAGAGAGAGAGAGAGAGAGAGAGAGAGAGAGAGAGAGAGAGAGAGAGAGAGAGAGAGAGAGAGAGAGAGAGAGAGAGAGTGTTGCAATAATGGGTTCATGTGGTGCCCTGAAGCTTGTGTCACCATCACCCCACGCCCCACCATCACCCCACGCCTTATCACCATCACTAGGTGGAAAATATCCTCTGTGGGTGACGGGTGCGCCCTTTTTATCCATAAACACAAAATAATCCACTCTAATCTTTTACGAGAATTAAATTCTGCGTTCCGACAAACACAGAGATAATGACATAGTTGTGTAGTGAGGGAGGGAGCCGGCCAGGTGGCGCCAACAAGGGCCTCATATACACCATAGCAGTCAAATCAAACGCCAACAATACCTTAATAACAATTTAAAAATAATCTCTTAATGCAAGTGCGATGAGCTCTTTTTAATGACTAATCGTATAAGGTACTGGTGGTTTATATCTTCAAAAAGGACAATTTTGACGCCTGCAATAATCAGTGAAGAATATAGTCTCTCATATGAGAGGGAAGGTGTCACCGCGCTCTCGGCTCAACTGGCAGAATTCGGCTCAAAAATCACGCTCAGGAGTCAAATTTCCGACATTTCAGATATTTTGAAAACTGCAGGGGGGTTTGGGCAAAATATGACCCATCGCCGTTTTCAGTAATTGGCATATTTTCGGTGTAAAAAGTAGTAATTTGAAAATGAAAATAGGTGCAGAGAGTCAGAATTCGGCTCAAAAATCACGCTCAGGGGTCAAATTTCCGACATTTCAGATATTTTGAAAACTGCAGGGGGGTATGGGCAAAATATGACCCATCGCCGTTTTCAGTAATTGGCATATTTTCGGTGTAAAAAGTAGTAATTTGAAAATGAAAATAGGTGCAGAGAGTCAGAATTCGGCTCAAAAATCACGCTCAGGGGTCAAATTTCAAACATTTCAGATATTTTGAAAACTGCAGGGGGGTTTGGGCAAAATATGACCCATCGCCGTTTTCAGTAATTGGCATATTTTCGGTGTAAAAAGTAGTAATTTGAAAATGAAAATAGGTGCAGAGAGTCAGAATTCGGCTCAAAAATCACGCTCAGGAGTCAAATTTCAAACATTTCAGATATTTTGAAAACTGCAGGGGGGGTTTGGGCAAAGTATGACCCATCGCCGTTTTCAGTAATTGGCATATTTTCGGTGTAAAAAGTAGTAATTTGAAAATGAAAATAGGTGCAGAGAGTCAGAATTCGGCTCAAAAATCACGCTCAGGAGTCAAATTTCAAACATTTCAGATATTTTGAAAACTGCAGGGGGGTTTGGGCAAAATATGACCCATCGCCGTTTTCAGTAATTGGCATATTTTCGGTGTAAAAAGTAGTAATTTGAAAATGAAAATAGGTGCAGAGAGTCAGAATTCGGCTCAAAAATCACGCTCAGGGTTCAAATTTCCGACATTTCAGATATTTTGAAAACTGCAGGGGGGTATGGGCAAAATATGACCCATCGCCGTTTTCAGTAATTGGCATATTTTCGGTGTAAAAAGTAGTAATTTGAAAATGAAAATAGGTGCAGAGAGTCAGAATTCGGCTCAAAAATCACGCTCAGGGGTCAAATTTCCGACATTTCAGATATTTTGAAAACTGCAGGGGGGTTTGGGCAAAATATGACCCTTCGCCGTTTTCAGTAATTGGCATATTTTCGGTGTAAAAAGTAGTAATTTGAAAATGAAAATAGGTGCAGAGAGTCAGTCGCCATTGTTGAGAGACGACGAGCTTGTAAGCTGCTCCTGTATTCACCTAGTTGTGTTTGCAGGGGTTGAGCTCTGCTCTTTCGGCCCGCCTAACCAAGCGTGCCATTGACGTTAAGGGAAAGAAGATAGTCAACTGTATAAATCTCTGGAGAGGGTTATAAACTAATGGAGCCTCCTACCCGCCGAAGCCGTAAATGCCAAAACGCTGCTGAATGTTAAAATCCCGCTGGAAACAAATCATCAGGTCAAATGGGGGGGGGGGAGCATTGACAAGCCGCCAGTTTCCTGTCTTCGTCGAGGCCACTGGATTGTTGTTGTTGTTTTAGATTTTAGCTACTCAGACCGAAACGTCCAAGTAGCACGGGCTATGGCGAGCCCGTAAGAGGCCACCCTGGACCTCAGCCCCACCCCCCCCCAGCCAGGGAGAAGGCTATGGCTGCCATATTGGGATCTACCTCAGATGGAGACACGCCTCACGGCTTGCCAATTAGTCACAACCAACCACTTGGGTTGGACGGTAGAACGACGGTCTCGCTTCATGCAGGTCGGCGTTCAATCCCCGACTGTCCAAGTGGTTGTGGGCACCATTCCTTCCCCCCCGTCCCATCCCAAATCCTTATCCTGACCCCCTTCCAAGTGCTATATAGTCGTAATGGCTTGGCGCTTTCTCCCTGATAGTTTCCTTCCCTTCTTGCCAACTAAGGCCTTCACATTTAATAATACCAACCCGCATTTGATTCATCCAGCAATTAATTATTAAATACTATAAAAGTTGAAATGAAGCTAAACTGAACAATTCAGCAATTAACCGGATCCTAAATGCCAAATAAAATAAATATCAAATAAACTGACCTCCAATGTTGTATATCAAACAATCTTAAACTTTTATAAGGCCACTGCTCACCACACTGCTCACTACACTGCTCACCACACTGCTCACTACACTGCTCACCACACTGCTCAACACACTGCTCACCACAGTGCTCACCACACTGCTCAACACACTGCTCACCACAGTGCTCACCACACTGCTCAACACACTGCTCACCACACTGCTCACCACAGTGCTCAGCACACTGCTCAACACACTGCTCACCACAGTGCTCACCACACTGCTCACCACAGTGCTCAGCACACTGCTCAACACACTGCTCACCACAGTGCTCACCACACTGCTCAACACACTGCTCACCACACTGCTCACCACACTGCTCACCACACTGCTCACCACACTACTCACCACACTGCTCACCACCACACTTCTCACCACCACACTGCTCACCACAATCAACAACAAATTCACCACATAAACAATCCTGGTCCTTGGATCACCACGAGTAAGTTAGCTACACCGCCTCATTCAACCGAATCAAATACCTGTAAAGATATCACAAAAGACCTCAGGCGTGGGCTGAAGTGCTGAACACAATTAGGCTCAACAGGAAGTGTTGAAAGTGTTCTTGTGAAAGTTGCACACGAGGAGAGGTGCAGAACTTTATACTCGAACCCACTAATAAATACTTCAAGGCCCGTTCGTGAGAATTTATCCTCAGTTTATCTTTCACGGGAATTACAGGGGTTATGTTGCTGCTAAATTAATACTAATAAATAGTGTAAACACTTAATGAGAGACCACTAAATATTAAAATTATAAAATCAAATACAAATTAATCTATCTACCTTAACCTGACCCATTATTATAGAATCACAGTAGTTCTTAACGCAAACCTGAGAGAGAGTGGGATTTATTCTGTAAATAAATTCATATACCAATCTGGGTTCTGTACTCAATACTGTATTAACTAGCAACTATAATAATACATTTATGTGTACATGTACGTAAACACGTACATTTACGTGTGGGATTATAATGATAGGAGTTGTGCTAATCACTATAGTACCCACTTAAAATATAATATTTACTTTAAATTTAATTAATACCATTGCTGTTATGTTATATATATGTTATATTTTTATGTGGTCGGTAGGTAGGTCTACGGCTCTTCTCAGTACCCACTAAGGTACACACAGATGGTATGTGTACCCACCTAAGTACACATAGTTGGTGTGTGTTGTGTGTGTGTGTGTGTGTGTGTGTGTGTGTGTGTGTGTGTGTGTGTGTGTGTGTGTGTGTGTACCCACACACAGGTGGGTTCAGGGGTACAGACGACTTCTGCCTCCTGGTAGCAGGCTGAGAGCTTCCCGCCTACCATAGATCATGGTCACCATTAATGGTTTACCTGGAACACCGTCCACTAATCAGTATTGAACACACATGAACATTTTGAACATGAACATTTCCAGTATACTGGATAAACTTTGAAGACTCGACAACAAAATGCAAAGAAAAGGTGCACTTGACCACAGAGAATTATGACGAACACTGAACACATGTGAACAAGATGAACAGTGATCAAGTCTTTCAGCTCTCCCAACCAACGCCAGTACACATTAATAATAAAAAAAGCCCCACTGACATTATCACGTAAATTATCAATTATTTAATCTTCAAACTTCACAACTTTCCCTTGATTAAAATTCGTCTTTAGTGCTCCCAAAACTGAAGGATTACGAGCTACAGACACACACAACATATAATGAAATAAAGAACATTCAGGTGAAATAAAAATAAAGAAAAACCACATGAAAATACACGAGAACCACATTAAAAACAACGATAATCTGGAGAATATCTGAGGAGGTATGAATAAAGAAAAATGAAAACAAACAGAAAAACATAAAAGAGGGAGACTAGAAATACAGGGGAAAGCAAAGTGACTGATTAAAGCATAAAAACCTGGATCATAGAGACGGCTAACATAATCCACTGATAATTCCATTGTGTACGAAATGCAGGGCCGCCATGCAGTCAGATAATTGAGGATTTGCTGTGGGGCAGACTAACATGGCAGGGGATTGGCTACATTGGGGGAGAGAGAGAGAGAGAGAGAGAGAGAGAGAGAGAGAGAGAGAGAGAGAGAGAGAGAGAGAGAGAGAGAGAGAGAGAGAGAGAGAGAGAGAGATATATATATATATATATATATATGAGGAGGAAGCGCCAAATCATTACGACTATATAGCACTTGGAAAGGGTCAGAATAAGCATTTGGGATGAGGACGAGGGAAAGGAATGGTGCCCAACCACTTGGACGGTCGGGGATTGAACGCCGACCTGCATGAAGCGAGACCGTCGCTCTACTGTCCAGCCCATGTGGTTGAGGAGAGAGAGAGAGAGAGAGAGAGAGAGAGAGAGAGAGAGAGAGAGAGAGAGAGAGAGAGAGAGAGAGAGAGAGAGAGAGAGAGCTAGCTTCCAAAGGTCGAGATGTAAGAGGCACGAATTATGAGTAAGAGCGTCCAAGCCGAGGCTCACAGGTATTTCACTGCTAGGAAGGTCCTCCTATACCTTCCCTTCGTGCAATGTTCACTCCGCCTATCATAAAATTCACAGGGAAGCCCCTATTATGGGCAGGTATTGGCATGGATACTAGGGGCTCGTATGGGCCAATAGTAGCATAACACACACACACGCGCGCGCGCGCACACACACACACACACACACACACACACACACACACACACACACACACACACACACACACTAGGGGACACAGGTGGAAACTGAGTGCCCAAATGAGCCACAGAGATATTAGAAAGAACTTTTTTAGTGTCAAGAGTGGTTGACAAATGGAATGCATTAGGAAGTAATGTGGTGGAGGCTGACTCCATACACAGTTTCAAGTGTAGATATGATAGAGTCCAGTAGGCTCAGAAACCTGTACACATGTTGACTGACGGTTGAGAGGCGGGACCAAAGAGCCAGAGCGCAACCCCCGCAAGCACAACTAGGTGAGTACACACACACACACACACACACACACACACACACACACACACACACACACACACACACACACACACACACACACACACTAAGCAGCTTACAAGATGAGCTGAAGACAGCAAAGGAGGAGACAAAAAGCCTCAAAGAGAGCTCAACTCAGTACCAGACACCAACCATCCCTCAGGAAGCTGAGGAACATATCAGAGGAAGGGACTGTTATCTTGGTTATCTTGAGATGATATCTTGGGACTGCTACGCTTCAAGCCACGTTCGCAGAAATGTTTAGCAAGAGCCCGGAAGCTACGTCCTCAGTGAAGGAGGTTGCCATGAAAGCAGTCACAGAAGTTGCCATGAAAGCAGTCTTGCTGATTCCTTCAGAGGAATCAGCAAGAGGTAGCAGCCTCTTCCTGTGACGCAGTACGCACGCAAAGCACTCACGCATGCGTGCACACACGGCCCACTGGACAGCGCTCAGGGGGGGGGGGGGTCGTAGTGTTAAGAGCCCGGGTTCGATTCCCGGTCGAGCGAGAGTTTCTCTCAACTGATGCGCATGTTCACCTAACAAACTGCGAGACCCCTCTGTGTGTGTGTGTGTGTGTGTGTGTGTGTGTGTGTACTCACCTAGTTGTGCTTGTGGGGTTTGAGATGTGGCTCTTTGGTCGTGTGTGTGTGTGTGTGTGTGTGTGTGTGTGTGTGTGTGTGTGTGTGTGTGTGTGTGTGTGTGTGTGTGTGTGTGTGTGTGTGTGTGTGTGTGTGTGTACTCACCTAATTGTACTCACCTAATTGTGCTTGCGGGGGTTGAGCTCTGGCTCTTTGGTCCCGCCTCTCAACCGTCAATCAACTGGTGTACAGATTCCTGAGCCTATTGGGCTCTATCATATCTACATTTGAAACTGTGAATGGAGTCAGCCTCCACCACATCACTTCCTAATGCATTCCATTTGCTAACTACTCTGACACTGAAAAAGTTCTTTCTAACGTCTCTGTGGCTCATTTGGGTACTCAGCTTCCACCTGTGTCCCCTTATTCGCGTCCCACCAGTGTTGAAAAGTTCATCCTTGTTTACCCGGTCGATTCCCCTGAGGATTTTGTAGGTTGTGATCATGTCCCCCCTTACTCTTCTGTCTTCCAGTGTCGTGAGGTGCATTTCCCGCAGCCTTTCCTCATAACTCATGCCTCTTAGTTCTGGGACTAGTCTAGTAGCATACCTTTGGACTTTTTCCAGCTTCGTCTTGTGCTTGACAAGGTACGGGCTCCATGCTGGGGCCGCATACTCCAGGATTGGTCTTACATATGTGGTGTACAAGATTCTGAATGATTCCTTACACAGGTTCCTGAACGCCGTTCTGATGTTAGCCAGCCTCGCATATGCCGCAGACGTTATTCTCTTTATGTGGGCTTCAGGAGACCACCTGTGTGTGTGTGTGTGTGTGTGTGTGTGTGTGTGTGTGTGTGTAGTAAATATGATGGAGGAAATTTGGTCGGAAGCAAGTACATAAGACAACCGACGGTTAGAAAGGCGGGGCCCAAGAGCTAACACCTCCATCCTGCAGGCACAAGCAATAAACACACACACAACGTAGAGTCACCAAGAACATAAAGAAAATAGACGAACTCAGAAACCTTCCAAAAAACAACGGACATATGAATCATTGTATCAACCAGGGGTGGGGCGAGGCAGGCGAGGCAGGGCTAGGGAGCTAACGCCCAACCCTGCAAGAACACCTAGGTGAGCTCACCACCATGTTCTGCCATTGTCGTCACCATGTACCTGGAATTTACACAAATCCTCGGAAAATTTCAAGTGTTTGCCAGCTCTTCTAGATATTTACACCTTTTCTGGAAGTTTGATAAAGGTGTAAGATTGGAAGATTGGCATGGTTATTAATATGAAATATTTCTAGCAGAGGATGAGTATCAGGAGGATGAGTGACAGGAGGATGAGTGACAGGAGGATGAGTGACAGGAGGATGAGTGACAGGAGGATGAGTGACAGGAGGATGAGTATCAGGAGGATGAGTGACAGGAGGATGAGTGACAGGAGGATGAGTATCAGGAGGATGAGTGACAGGAGGATGAGTGACAGGAGGACGTACTGTACCTGCTCCAGAGTCAGCAGTCGTCTGCTCCAGTGTTCGTCTGATTAAAAAAAAAAAAACATTCAGAGTTTCAGAACATGTAAATCAATCTTCGATCATTCTCTGTCTGTCTGTCTCTCCCTCCCGCCTGCCACTCAGACCCTGACAACAGACACGAAACCTGTGCATCAGACGGGGGGTATTTTTCTATTAAGTTTAATGGGATAGTTGAACCCGTCCGTCGTGGACTTGATGTACAATGACAGGCGCTGGTAGTTCCCCTGTAATGGTAGTTCCCAGTGCTGGTAGTTCATAGTACTGGTACTAACGAGGGCTGATAACAACCGTCAACAATACCACCCAGTGAACTACACAGTCCAAAAAGCTACTCTGAACAAGCGCCTCAATGTCACCCCCAAAATAGCAATACTTTTTATTTATACCAAAACATTTTTTCACATAGATAAACATTCGGGAATTTTATGCTTTTTTTGTGCATAATTCATAATTCTCTTTTGAATTACAATTTTGAGTAAACAAATGATATGGGATATATTTTTGTAAGTGAGATTCTATTCATGCTCTGGTTGACTGTGTACCAAAAATTATTGGTAATACATATTGGGGATATATATTATATATATATATATATATATATATATATATATATATATATATATATATATATATATATATATATATATATATATATATATATATATGGGTCAAGTGTAGCGAGAACAATTCATTTGTAACCTTTCTTCTCTGTTCTCTTCATATACATACATATATACACACATACATACATACATATATAAATATATACATACATACATACATATATATATATATATACATACATACATATATGTACATATACATGTCTCATCAAATTGCTAAATCATGTTAACAGAATATTCTTGAATATTAATTTGACGTTCTTACCATCCATCCCCACCCCCCCCAACCATCCATAAACAACCATCCACCCCCCAACCATCCATCCCCAACCATCTATCCATCCCCCCCCCCCAACCATCCCTCCCCCCTAACCAACCATCCACCCCCCCCCGCCCAACCATTCTATATGCTAATAGCCAACTCTCATCTGACTGACTTGACTCAAATGATGTTTTGAATTTCATATATTTTGAACGCTCTTGTCGCTCCTTCTTCACTGTTCTGAACACTCACGTTCACCAGTGTTCTGAACACTGATGCAACAAGGGTGAGTATAGAGGCGGGGGTTCGAGCCCCCTACACCCCCCTGTAGGTGGTAGTTGGAGGTGATGGGTAGTGGTTGTGGTGGCAGGTAGTCTGGTAGTTCTTGTGAAGTATCCCCTTCTCTCGGTAGTTATTTCTCATTCCTTCTCCTTCCCATCGGCACTCCTTCGGGAGCCGGTCGGCCGAGCGGACAGCACGCTGGACTTGTGATCCTGTGGTCCTGGGTTCGATTCCAGGCGCCGGCGAGAAACAATGGGCAGAGTTTCTTTCACCCTATGCTCCTGTTACCTAGCAGTAAAATAGGTACCTGGGTGTTAGTCAGCTGTCACGGGCTGCTTCCTGGGGGTGGAGGCCTAGTCGAGGACCGGGCCGCGGGGACACTAAAAAGACCCGAAATCATCTCAAGATAATCTCAAGATAATCTACCCATTCTCCTTACCTAATTATATGTAGCCGATCTCCCAGACGTGTATGTCTCCTGGCTCCCTTCCGGGCTCACCATAGCCCGTGCTACTTGCAACTTTTTGTTCCCAGTTGCTGAATCTAAAAACAACAACCTGTCTCCTTTTGGGTGGCTTAATCTTCATCAATCAATCTGTCTCCTCACTTGAGAATGAACCTTGTAGGTTCGAAACATTGTGTAAATTATATTAAGTGTGATATAGTCTGCTTATTCTTTTTTGTCAACCATGAACAGGTAATATATTTGGAGAAATCCTCTTCCAATTAAACCAAGATGCAAGAGCACTAGTCAGAGAGATAGAAGCCCTTAACAAGAAAATAATCAACACGGAATATGCAGTCATATTCAATGAAACATGTCTAAATGAAAATCCACAATACACCAATATTATATAATACTATATATTATATATATTTATAGTCATGTGTCTCTACAGATCTCTGTGTAAACCTTTTTCCTCAGTACAAATCTGAGGTAGGAGGAAACTGGTCCAATCTTTAAGTGATTGGAATAACTGGCAATAAATAGGCATTGCCATTACAGGAGTACAAAACTATCTACGGGCTCACCATAGGCCGTGTTACTTGGAACTTTTTGTTCCAAGTAGCGAATCTTTAACAACAACAACAACAAGGAGTACAACATCTTCAGCTGGTGTGCGACAATCTGCTGGTAAGAACATCTGTTTGTAAGATCATGTGCTTGTAAGAACATCTGTTTGTAAGATCATGTGCTTGTAAGAACATCTGTTTGTAAGATCATGTGCTTGTAAGAACATCTGTTTGTAAGATCATGTGCTTGTAAGAGAGAAGGGGCAGGGGCACCTGAAGCAGATGTGTGGTGTGGTGTCTGAAGCAGGCATGTGTGTGTGTGTGTGTGTGTGTGTGTGTGTGTGTGTGTGTGTGTGTGTGTGTGTGTGTGTGTGTGTGTGTGTGTGTGTGAGAGAGAGCAGACGTGTAGTGGAAGCTGGCGTCTATTTCTGTAGCCGGTGGCACACTGGCACCGCTGCCACTGTGCCACCCTCACCGTCAGTAGTGCCACTGCTCTCCACGCTTGAGTGTGTGTGCGTGCGTGTGTGTGTGTGTGTGTCTGTGTCTCCTGCCCGGGGAGACCCTCTGTTAACAGTGCCAGAGCCTCTGTTGGTTGCGTTAGAGCCTCTGCTAGCAGTGCTGCAGGACAAGAGCCGTGACTAGCAGAAGCAAATTCACTAGTAGCAGTGACATTACGAGGAGAGAGTGTGGTGGTGGGGGGACCAGGCGGGGGACAGTGTTTGTGAGTTATACCACTACGGCCAGTGTGTGATCCTTGACCCCATGAGGACGACTATGTCGCCAGAGGTCGTTCTCCACACCAGCGACACCACCGGCTCCGCCCTCCTCCTACGACCTCTCCACTCCTGTCTCCGTATCCACTATCCACGCGTAAGTTCCTCTCAATTTCTCATCTGTAACCACGAGCAAATTATTTGGCTTCGTAACGAGGTCAATGACCCCTGTATAGAAGTCAATATTGTCCGTCCTTTCCGTCAAGTGGATTCCCCAAAAGGGTATTTTGGTTTAATGGGTCCACGAGGATGGAACACTCTTAGTCTATCTGATATCCTTTTGGCCATAAGAGTGAACTTGCAATGTGGGACTGGTTACACGACCCCTTTAGATACTGAGAACAATGTGTACACAACATATTGACTGGGGTTGAGAGAGAGAGAGAGAGAGAGAGAGAGAGAGAGAGAGAGAGAGAGAGAGAGAGAGAGAGAGAGAGAGAGAGAGAGAGAGAGAGAGAGAGAGAGAGAGAGATAGAGATAGAGAGAGAGAGAGAGAGAGAGAGTAAGAGAGAGAGAGAGAGAGAGAGAGAGAGAGAGAGAGAGAGAGAGAGAGAGAGAGAGAGAGAGAGAGAGAGAGAGAGAGAGAGAGAGAGAGAGAGAGAGAGACGGAACAGATGCGTAATGGGTCAGACGAAAAAGTCGTAGTGGCTGCCTCGATATACATTTCCAAATGTAAATATGATTAGATATGATATATGTAAATATGATACCGGGCGTCCGTGCGTGCATGCGCCTCCGCAAGCGAGACCACCCTCCCAGCCCTCTCAGCCAAACATTTACTACAACATTCGGATGAATTTTGTTACCTGGGTGTGGAGGAGGATGTATTAGTGGGCCTCACTGATTACATTAGTGTGGGGAGGGAAAGATCCTGCCCCGGGTTTAAGGGGACGAGGCAGGGAAATATTACAGAAAATTTCAGGGAGAAAAGGAAAGATTTTTTTTAGCATAATATCCAGGTCCTGCTTTGATATCTAACAGGAGACGTCCAACAGGAGACGTCCAACAGGAAACGTCCAACAGGTAATGTCTCACAGGTGATGCCCGACTGTTAAAAACGACCAGTAACGGTGTACTATTAAACCACATTCACTGTATCTCACAGGGTAGAAATCACAGACTTCTACATTTTCTGGGGTGATATATCAGTGGAAAATCATTTTGATTTTCACCAAATTCACCAAAAAACGCGGGTTCGAGTCACTCCAGGGCTCTCAAAATTATTTTCACTGATATATCTCGCAATTGTGATTTCTCTGTGATGTGAGTGCAAAGTAAAGAAGTGTGGAACACCGTTACCTGTTGGCCAGAGTGTGGTCGGGTCGACTGTAGAAACCCTGTTCGGGCTCCGGTTTGGGGCCTCCTGGAACCTCCCAGTAAATTCAGTAGAGTTGCAAGTTGGTCGACTTTTGTACCATCGTGGCTGAGTCGGTTAGGGTTTGTATATATATATATATATAATTTACTCCGGAACGGTCATATGTAATTACTCATTGTCACTTGGTTAAGTGACTAGGGGGTGTCTAGCAACCACACGGCTTGGTACTTAGCTCCAGGTCCCGCCTCACTCCCGGATCCAAAACTCAGGCATCTCCTTAGTTGTCCCCTCACTCTTTAGGAACGTCTTAGTCCAGCTCATCCCACTAGAGGCAACATAACTGCCTGCCGCCCACTGGCAGCCCGTAACTGCCGCCCACTGCCGCCCACTGCCGCCCACTGCCACCCACAACCACACGAGAGTAGGATTATATTGGAGTTGGGAACTGTGAAGTGTCGGCAAAATGTATTACCTTATGTCATTTTCATCCGCGGAATTGTATATTTTACTCCGAAATTAGAATTGTAAATAGTTGTTATTTTCACTTGACTTATCTAGCACCTAATTCATCAAAAAATATTTTTAACTGATTCATCCGACGACATTTTTACAAGACTCATCCGGCAACGTTTCGACCCGACTCATCAGGCAACGTTTTTTCATGATATCCGGATTTGTTTATATCTGATAGATCAATTCTCCTTTGTCACAGTGAAATGCGGGAGTCTGTGCTGTCAAACGTCCCCTCACAGCTAGCCTGGTCCCCTGTCAAACGTCCTCTTACAGCTAGCCTGGTCCCCTGTCAAACGTCCTCTTACAGCTAGCCTGGTCCCCTGTCAAACGTCCCCTCACAGCTAGCCTGGTCCCCCTGTCAAACGTCCCCTCACAGCTAGCCTGGTCCCCTGTCAAACGTCCTCTTACAGCTAGCCTGGTCCCCCTGTCAAACGTCCTCTTACAGCTAGCCTGGTCCCCTGTCAAACGTCCCATTACAGCTTGCCTGGTCCCCTGTCAAACGTCCTCTTACAGCTAGCCTGTTCCCCTGTCAAACGTCCCCTTACAGGTAGCCTGGTCCCCTGTCAAACGTCCCCTTACAGGTAGCCTGGTCCCCTGTCAAACGTCCCATTACAGCTAGCCTGGTCCCCTGTCAAACGTCCCATTACAGCTAGCCTGGTCCCCTGTCAAACGTCCCTCACAGCTAGCCTGGTCCCCTGTCAAACGTCCTCTTACAGCTAGCCTGGTCCCCCTGTCAAACGTCCTCTTACAGCTAGCCTGGTCCCCCTGTCAAACGTCCTCTTACAGCTAGCCTGGTCCCCCTGTCAAACGTCCTCTTACAGCTAGCCTGGTCCCCCTGTCAAACGTCCCCTTACAGGTAGCCTGGTCCCCTGTCAAACGTCCCATTACAGCTAGCCTGGTCCCCTGTCAAACGTCCCATTACAGCTAGCCTGGTCCCCTGTCAAACGTCCTCTTACAGCTAGCCTGGTCCCCTGTCAAACGTCCCATTACAGCTAGCCTGGCCCCCTGTCAAACGTCCTCTTACAGCTAGCCTGGTCCCCTGTCAAACGTCCCCTTACAGCTAGCCTGGTCCCCTGTCAAACGTTCTCTTACAGCTAGCCTGGTCCCCTGTCAAACGTCCTCTTGCAGCTAGCCTGGTCCCCCTGTCAAACGTCCTCTTACAGCTAGCCTGGTCCCCTGTCAAACGTCCCATTACAGCTAGCCTGGCCCCCTGTCAAACGTCCTCTTACAGCTAGCCTGGTCCCCTGTCAAACGTCCCCTTACAGCTAGCCTGGTCCCCTGTCAAACGTCCCCTTACAGCTAGCCTGGTCCCCTGTCAAACGTCCCCTTACAGCTAGCCTGGTCCCCTGTCAAACGTCCTCTTACAGCTAGCCTGGTCCCCTGTCAAACGTCCTCTTACAGCTAGCCTGGCCCCCTGTCAAACGTCCTCTTACAGCTAGCCTGGTCCCCTGTCAAACGTCCCCTTATAGCTAGCCTGGTCCCCTGTCAAACGTCCTCTTACAGCTAGCCTGGTCCCCTGTCAAACGTCCTCTTACAACTAGCCTGGTCCCCCTGTCAAACGTCCTCTTACAGCTAGCCTGGTCCCCTGTCAAACGTCCCATTACAGCTAGCCTGGCCCCCTGTCAAACGTCCTCTTACAGCTAGCCTGGTCCCCTGTCAAACGTCCCCTTACAGCTAGCCTGGTCCCCTGTCAAACGTCCCCTTACAGCTAGCCTGGTCCCCTGTCAAACGTCCTCTTACAACTAGCCTGGTCCCCTGTCAAACGTCCTCTTACAGCTAGCCTGGCCCCCTGTCAAACGTCCTCTTACAGCTAGCCTGGTCCCTTGTCAAACGTCCCCATCAAATGGAATAGACATTAAAGTCTGTCTATCCGGCCAACATATGCTGCAATGTTTCCCTAACTCCTTTTTCCCCTGTGTGCCCCTTTGTATGGGTATATGGGGGTATACCCGGTCCATATATCCCCTAGGATCTCTCTAACCCCTAGGGACTGTTTGGTCTGCATGGTCACCCATCCAGTTGCTGGTTAGTAGTGGTATACTGTCTGTATGTTAGGTAAGGGGAAAGACATTAAGGGGAAACTGGACAATTTCCTGCAGGAAGTGGCCTATCAGTCTGGTTCTTATAGATATGTCAGCTTGTGGGTCGCTGCAAGCATTAACAGCCTGACTGATCAAGTGGTCACGGAATAAGACTGGCTTCCCTTCAAAACTTGACAGAGTTTTGGCAGTGGCCAAAAGTGAAGATGCAAATGGCATCTGTAGATGCAAATCATCGTTGATAAGTGTAAAGTGTTAAGGTTGGGAAGTGACGGCGCCATCTTCTGTCGGATGAATGATGAATATTTGGACAAAACGAGTTACAAAAATGATAAGTCATGTTGACCAGACCACACACTAGAAGATGAAGGGACGACGACGTTTCGGTCCGTCCTGGACCATTCTCAAGTCGATTGTGATCGACTCACAATCGTTGCGATGACACACACACACACACACACACACACACACACACACACACACACACACACACACACACACACACACACACACACACACACACACAGGTGACCAACATGCGATGACTGACCTTCCTCTAAGGTTATCAGGTCATGCTGGGTAGAGCCTCATGTCGCCCGAAGCTTTCTGACGTCGACAGAGAACCGTCATCTTACACCTTAAAAGCTGAGAGAACGTACCTGTAGGAGCCCACACAGCTGCTCCCCGCCTTGAACCAGTGCCACTCGCGCTCAAACGAACCAGCGCAACACCAGTGCCACGGTGTCAACACCTGCCACACCACTAGTGCCAGTGCCATCAATTGCCACCAATCCCCCCCAACCTGAATGGTATCTGCCATCAGACGCCCCAGGTTATCAAAATCCACATCCGTTCCCGTGTCATACAAATCACCAGTTGCCATCGCCAGAATGCCATTTTTATTCAGTTTGATAATACGTTGTGGGATGTGGGTCTCTAGGGGTCCTCATTAGTGTAGGAGATGATGGGAATTTTTGTCGATATTTGGCCCTTATTGTTTGGCCGGCCTCCACCCTCTCTCTCACCTGTGTGTCTACTGAATAGTGAAGGTTATTCACCTGGGTTATTCATTCAGCTGCCAATCAGGTTCTCACTGGTGTGAACACTGAACATAGGAGGCTGCCCTGGAGGTTCTCACTGGTGTGAACACTGAACACAGGAGGATGCCCTGGAGGTTCCCACTGGTGTGAACACTGAACACAGGAGGATGCCCTGGAGGTTCCCACTGGTGTGAACACTGAACACAGGAGGATGCCCTGGAGGTTCCCACTGGTGTGAACACTGAACACAGGAGGGTGCCCTGGAGGTTCTCACTGGTGTGAACACTGAACACAGGAGGCCGCCCTGGAGGTTCTCACTGGTGTGAACACTGAACACAGGAGGCTGCCCTGGAGGTTCCCACTGGTGTGAACACTGAACACAGGAGGGTGCCCTGGAGGTTCTCACTGGTGTGAACACTGAACACAAGAGGCTGCCCTGGAGGTTCTCACTGGTGTGAACACTGAACACAGGAGGCCGCCCTGGAGGTTCTCACTGGTGTGAACACTGAACACAAGAGGCCGCCCTGGAGGTTCTCACTGGTGTGAACACTGAACACAGGAGGCTGCCCTGGAGGTTCTCACTGGTGTGAACACTGAACACAGGAGGGTGCCCTGGAGGTTCTCACTGGTGTGAACACTGAACACAGAAGGCCGCCCTGGAGGTTCTCACTGGTGTGAACACTGAACACAGGAGGCCGCCCTGGAGGTTCTCACTGGTGTGAACACTGAACACAGGAGGCCGCCCTGGAGGTTCTCACTGGTGTGAACACTGAACACAGGAGGCCGCCCTGGAGGTTCTCACTGGTGTGAACACTGAACACAGGAGGCTGCCCTGGAGGTTCTCACTGGTGTGAACACTGAACACAAGAGGCCGCCCTGGAGGTTCTCACTGGTGTGAACACTGAACACGACTAAAAAGTGTCATCAGAGCCCCGCAGAAAGAAAACTGATCACGTATAGAACCTTCAGATAACACATTCAAAACAATGATATTAATGTAAATATATTTAAAAAGAGTTTCCTGTACATTATTCCCTTTGATCTATATTATTTGTGTTTTTATCTACTATTATTTGGGAAGATGATATATCAACGTTCCTCAAAGTTACCCCCAAAAATATGGGGGAAAAATGGGATTTTATTCATTCTCAATCACTGGTTACTCACAACTGATCGGTCCCGGGTTCTATTCCCGGGCAAGGCGAGGTGTCTGGTTAAATTGAAGTAGCCATTATAACGACCGTCTCTGGAGGTCGACCAGAGTGAAGACCAAACCCCACATTTAGAAAATGGAGAAACGACGATGTTAGCAGATTCGTCGAACAAAATTTCGAACGATTCTGGTCGAAAAATTCGACCAAAATCTTTTCGACCTTTTTCTTCAGATAGCTATGGATTATTTTGGTCGTTCCCTCACTGGCATCCCAATATATCAAGTCAAATTTCATTTGTTATAATATTGACGTTCTCCACATGGATTACACATGGTTCCACCACTGACATGGACGGAATGTATTTGCAAGGATAAAAAAAAAATCTGTCTCTCTGTCCCTCTCTCTCTCCTGTCTGTATGTCTTCAAGACGGGAGAACACACCTCTCAACAGCGACCGTTCACTTAGTAACGACCACCCATCCACAACACCAGCACAAAATTGCCACATAAAACCACGCCTACTACCGCAGCCGACCAATAAGAATGCAGAAGGAGCTTACCCAGTGCCCTTGATTGGGCAACATTTCATCCCTCATCCTGGAATCCATAGTGACCTTTGGGGCACTGAATTTTGAGTTTGAAAATATTGATTCTATTGGTTTTAAGCTTTGTTATCCACTAAGCTTCCTTGAAGCTTGTCGCAGGAAAGCTCAATGTTCGTATTATAATAGAATCAGCAATAAGAAAATTCCTCCCCTCATAACATGTAAAATGCTTAGCATATTTTTCTAGTTTCGAAAATTTTTTGAAGATCTTGAAATTTGTTGATGTACATTGTGGGGTTTTATTGATGAAAATACTGCCGGAATATTATTAGTCAGAAATAGTGCTCGTAGTAAAAACTGTGTCATTTTCAAAATACCTTATAAAGATTCTAATACATTTTATATATATTACAATATATAAGACTTGTATGAACCAGTCATACCTGTCAGGTTCATACCTGTCTTATATATTTTAATATATACAATATATAAGATTGTATATATAATCTTACATATAATAAGATAATATATCTTATCTTTATATATCTTGTTCTCTGCGAGAACAACAACTGGCGCAACAGCAAGCAACCCCGACCCATAAAGTTCTATTACAAGAACAGACAGACTAAGAGCTGGGATATGCGACAGACTAAGAGCTGGGATATGCGACAGACAAAGAGCTGGGATATGCGACAGACTAAGAGCTGGGATATGAGACAGACTAAGAGCTGGGATATGAGACAGACTAAGAGCTGGGATATGCGACAGACTAAGAGCTGGGATATGAGACAGACTAAGAGCTGGGATATGCGACAGACTAAGAGCTGGGATATGCGACAGACTAAGAGCTGGGATATGCGACAGACTAAGAGCTGGGATATGAGACAGACTAAGAGCTGGGATATGCGACAGACTAAGAGCTGGGATATGCGACAGACTAAGAGCTGGGATATGCGACAGACTAAGAGCTGGGATATGCGACAGACTAAGAGCTGGGATATGCGACAGACTAAGAGCTGGGGGGATACGAGACGGTGGGAAACAGGAAACACAAATCAGCTTGAGAAGCACACTATGAACTCACAGAATAAAATAGAAGAAAAAGTATAACCAAAAACAAAATTTCAAATGGAGTACAACCGACCTCCCAGAACCAAAGGCTGGAATTCAATATTTACCTCAAAAACAAAACAAAAGAACTGCTCATTTAATGCTCTAGGAACCGCCCCCAATATAGAATACAACCTTCTTCCTAAAGGCAAACTTGGTACACCAGTTTACACTCCCTAATGAAGGATATCACCTTCAATCTACTTATAAAGCTGCTATCTATCAGCTGATGCCCTTAGAAACCATATACAAAGTGAATATAACACAACACTTAACTAGAAACCTGTTACTAAATACTATAACAACCCAGGGATCGGTTGGACTGTTGTATGACAGTTGATTCGTAACAAATTAACTGTAGAATACAGTTACTTTAATTTGTTTTAGTCAACCTTGAACAAGTAAGGCATTTGTAGAAATTCCTTCTTCCAAATAAACCAAGATATATATATATATATATATATATATATATATATATATATATATATATATATATATATATATATATATATATATATATATATATATATGAAAGACTGAATGAACGCGCAAGCCATAGATCACTAAGAACTCACATTTGACCGACCAGGATTCGAACCCATGCCGTCCAGGATCACCCCTAAACGTACACAGTACCGTGACCACCGCACCATTGATCGTCTATCAGGATTGGTCAGACCTGGTGCTTATTAACTAATCCCCACGACTAACCATCCCCCGACCACACTCGTGGATCCATTAAGGTACACTTTTTCATCAAATTCTGTCACATAAACGGGCCGCGCTGATATTATATTACATAATATAATCTATATATACAGAGGGGGAATGTACACTGAATTCAGGGATCCTCCCCGCCATCTGAGGAGCTGGAGGAACTCGTCAACTTGGGATAATCATCTTTGTACCTTATATGTAACTCCTTTTTTGTAATATATATATATATATATGTGTGGACATGTTCTAAATATTTTGGCTATTTAAGCTAGTAAATATTTTAAAAGTTATTTCTTAAAAAAATCAAAAGATTTGTATTTTTTGCTTTGATCTGACAAAGTTGTGAATCTCGAGAAATTGTGTTGTTCTGTACACAGTGTCTCCATCTTGGTCTCCATCCTGGCCTCCATCTTGGCCTCCATCCTGGCCTCCATCCTGGCCTCCATCCTGGCCTCCATCCTGGCCTCCATCCTGGCCTAAATCACGGCCTCCATCCTGGCCTCCATCTCGGCCTCCATCCTGGCCTCCATCCTGGCCTCCATCCTGGCCTCCATCACGGCCTCCATCCTGGCCTAAATCACGGCCTCCATCCTGGCCTAAATCACGGCCTCCATCCTGGCCTCCATCTCGGCCTCCATCCTGGCCTCCATCCTGGCCTCCATCCTGGCCTAAATCACGGCCTCCATCCTGGCCTAAATCACGGCCTCCATCCTGGCCTCCATCCTGGCCTAAATCACGGCCTCCATCCTGGCCTAAATCACGGCCTCCATCCTGGCCTCCATCCTGGCCTCCATCCTGGCCTCCATCTCGGCCTCCATCCTGGCCTCCATCCTGGCCTCCATCCTGGCCTAAATCACGGCCTCCATCCTGGCCTCCATCTCGGCCTCCATCCTGGCCTAAATCACGGCCTCCATCCTGGCCTAAATCACGGCCTCCATCCTGGCCTCCATCTCGGCCTCCATCTCGGCCTCCATCCTGGCCTCCATCCTGGCCTCCATCCTGGCCTCCATCTCGGCCTCCATCTTGGCCTCCATCCTGGCCTCCATCCTGGCCTCCATCCTGGCCTCCATCTCGGCCTCCATCCTGGCCTCCATCCTGGCCTCCATCCTGGCCTCCATCCTGGCCTCCATCTCGGCCTCCATCCTGGCCTCCATCCTGGCCTCCATCCTGGCCTCCATCCTGGCCTCCATCTCGGCCTCCATCCTGGCCTCCATCCTGGCCTCCATCCAGGCCTCCATCCTGGCCTCTATCTCGGCCTCCATCCTGGCCTCCATCCTGGCCTAAATCACGGCCTCCATCCTGGCCTCCATCTCAGCCTCCATCCTGGCCTAAATCACGGCCTCCATCCTGGCCTCCATCCTGGCCTAAATCACGGCCTCCATCCTAGCCTCCATCCTGGCCTCCATCTCGGCCTCCATCTCGGCCTCCATCCTGGCCTCCATCCTGGCCTCCATCCTGGCCTCCATCTCGGCCTCCATCTCGGCCTCCATCCTGGCCTCCATCCTGGCCTCCATCCTGGCCTCCATCTCGGCCTCCATCTTGGCCTCCATCCTGGCCTCCATCTCGGCCTCCATCTTGGCCTCCATCTCGGTCTCATATCTCTGATCTGCCTCCAAATTCCTTCTGTCTATCACGTCCTCCCTTTCTCTCTCCCTCATTCCCTCTCCCTCCCTCACTATCCCTACCCATCACTCTCCCTCCCTCCAAACACTCTTACTCTCTCTCTTGTTTCTTGTTTCTCTCCCTCCCTATAAATTTAGAACAAGATAAGCGGTTTCGCATTTCCAACCTACCTCCAAGACTCGTGTCACGAGGTGTATATATATATATATATATATATATATATATATATATATATATATATATATATATATATATATATATATATATATATTCGCGCTATAAGAGGAACTTAATAGGGAAACAGCCTCGTCAGACCGGCCTTGAAGCCTCGACACAAAAGCACCGAGGGGCTCGACACACAAGGTCAGAGCAAGGTATGTTAACTCTTAGAAAACATTATTATGACTTTATGAGCTGGGATATGCGACAGACTAAGAGCTGGGATATGCGACAGACTAAGAGCTGGGATATTAGACAGACTAAGAGCTGGGATATGAGACTAAGAGCTGGGATATGCGACAGACTAAGAGCTGGGATATTAGACAGACTAAGAGTTGGGATATGTGACAGATTAAGAGCTGTGATATGAGACAGATTAAGAGCTGGGATATGCGACAGACTAAGAGCTGGGATATGTGACAGATTAAGAGCTGGGATATGAGACAGACTAAGAGCTGGGATATGAGACAGACTAAGAGCTGAGATACGAGACGGTGGGAAACCGGAAACACAAATCAGCTTGAGAAGCAAACTGATAGCGCTGGTAGGTGAAAAGTAAGGGGGGGGGCCAAATACAACACAGATGAAGCAGAAGTCGTGGAAGCCACCTCGACCAGCACCTCCCTCAGCACCAGACAGCTATTCTTAGCAAACAGCTAAGAATACGCACTGACGCAAATAACTAAGAATACACATTAACGCAAATAGGTACAAGAGGAAACACACATAAGCACCATACTAACACAACCACGCGAAAAATGCCTCTCCCCCCCCCTCTCGCACGCAGATAAGAACGAACGCACGCACGCACGCACTCAAAACAAGCACAACATGCGCAACACAATCCCGTACATCTGGCACCTGCTCTAGTTACCCTTATTATAATAATTGCAGATAATTAGCCGGCTTTCGGCACCAACCCGTGCTAATTGGGGCAATTGTAACTAGCGGTAATTACAGCCCCGCTCCTCTTAGAGCGGAGAAAGGTAACCAGAGTCTGAGTGATTTATTGAGGTGGGTATTAAGCCCCTGATTAATGGGCAGTCACCGCCGGGAAACTCATATTGCTAATCTGGAAGTGTAAAAACTGATTTCCAGTTTCATTACTCTTCCTGGTAGATAATCTACTGCTGTTGGTAGATATTCTAGTGCTGTTGGTAGATGGTATTCGTAGAGCTGAGGAGGAGGAGGGCTGAGGGCTGCACATGGCTGAGTGGGCTACACACACACACACACACACACGAGGCGTCTCAGTCCAATCTGAGGGACAACCCGAGAGGGAAATCAGGTCCATCAGAGTAATGTTACTCAGAGGAAATTACTTGTGTGATGTTATGACTGAAAACTCTACCCCCCCCCCCCCCACACACACACCACTTACCTACACACACCTCACTCCTTCCCAGCCTCCCTCTCCCTCTCTCTCTCTCTCCCTCTCTCTCTCTCACTCTCCCTCACCAGCTGGGGCAGCATAAAATACCCTCAAGCCACGGAATTCATTCAGGACCAAAATTTGTTTCTTGATACAGATTTGACTTTTCCTTCCCTCGACTCCAGAGCCGCCTGCTTGAGAGAGAGAGAGAGAGAGAGAGAGAGAGAGAGAGAGAGAGAGAGAGAGAGAGAGAGAGAGAGAGAGAGAGAGAGAGAGAGAGAGAACGTTTCTCTCCCTCTTTCTCCGCCTCCACTATCCAGTTCAACATCCCAACTCACGACGCCCTGAGTTAAACGCCTGAGGGAGACGCCTTTAGAGACGCCTCAGGGGGGATTAGGGACGCCTCAGGGGGGGACAGGGACGCCTCAAGGGGGGGGGGGGATCAGGGACCAATCACCAGGCACCAAAGACACCCTCACAGCAACGGTGTCCTCCCCAGAAATTCAATAAATCCTGGAATCTTGTAATCTGGTCCTGTGTGTCCTGTCTTATGCTGTCAGCAGTCATATTGGATCATCTCTCCCCTCTTCCAGGCATCTTCCAGCATGAACTACCTTCCCCTCATGTAACTACTACCATAAACTACCTTCCCCTCAGGTAACTACCACCATAAACCACCTTCCCCTCAGATAACTACCAGCATAAACTACCTTCCCCTCAGGTAACTACCACCATGGACTACCTTCCCCTCAGGTAACTACCACCATGAACTACCTTCCCCTCAGGTAACTACCATCCGTGACCTCGGCAGAGATGTCGAACGGTGACCTGTAATCACCTACCGTATCCAGGCGACCAGGAAACACAGCCAAACGAGCTAATAAGAGTGGGTGCTCACGCCTAGGGGCTGCCCTACACACCTGTCTGTGTAGGGCAGGTGTGTAGGACAGCCCAGGGGCTGCTTTACACACCTGTCTGTCTGTCTGTGAACGAGAGGAACGAGACAGAAGGAAGCTGAGTTAATATAGACAGAATCACACATACAGCTCGATGGTTCGATTATTCAGCCTTCAAGACGGTAGCGGGTGTTGTCGCTCGACCCCCAAGACACGGAGGGAGGCAGGTAATGAGAGAGAGAGAAGGGACAGGTGATGAGAAAGGGCAGGAGAGGACAGGAAAGGGCAGGAGATGGGCCCAGCTCCACTCTGGACCAAGCACATCCCTCAGATAAGAAAGTGGGCTAAGACCTACCAACAGGAATTTAGCTCGTGAGATTCTGTGGGAATTGCCATGAGAACTTGTGTAGCGTTTCAGGTGAGAATTATTACGAGAGGATGAGAGAGGACAAGTTCCTGAGATACCCCACGAGACGGAGATAAGAAAGTAAGTCCTCGAGAACCACAGAGCTCCACGAGAGCCACAGAGCTCCACGAGAACCACAGAGCTCCACAAGAACCACAGAGCTCCACAAGAACCACAGAGCCCCACGAGAACCACAGAGCTCCCTGAGAACCACAGAGCCCCATGAGAACCACAGAGCCCCACGAGAACCACAGAGCTCCATGAGAACCACAGAGCTCCATGAGAACCACAGAGCCCCACGAGAACCACAGAGCTCCATGAGAACCACAGAGCCCCACGAGAACCACAGAGCTCCATGAGAACCACAGAGCCCCACGAGAACCACAGAGCTCCATGAGAACCACAGAGCCCCACGAGAACCACAGAGCTCCATGAGAACCACAGAGCTCCACAAGAACCACAGAACCGAATTCTTCTCTCATCTAAACAATATATTGAAAGGTCAGCTCTGGGATATATTTAACTTGGCGACCCAAATTCATTAACGACAAGGGGTAAAATCAACCAATGGTGCCAAGTTCAACCAGGCTGCTTATAGTGGACGAGCGGGAGCGCTTTGGCCGTGTTGTGACCTTGCCGGGGGGGGGGGGGGGTTCGGGGAGATGGAGCTGGGATGCTGGGGGAGGGAGTAAGCTATACAGCATCTCTTGATATGACACCCACGAGATGTCAGCATCCACCCGCTCTCCATGGGAGTGCACAGTGTGTGTGTGTGTGGGGGGGGGGGGGGGGAGCGACCATGAGGGGGCTGGCACTGCACGTCAGACACTCAGGGGAGCCAAACGATGACCTCCAAGTGTATCAGACCTGTTCTAAATACTGTGGCTGATGGAGACTCATGCCATTTGGTCTTGGGAGAGGCCGCCAAGGGCTCCGTCGAGACACTGTATGGTGAGATAGGTGGGTGTCAAGTCCCTCTCCAACTCTTGTGGGGGGCGTGGGGGGCATGGGGGAGCGTTGGAGGGGCGTGGGGATCGTGGGAGGGGCGTCATGTTAGTGGTGGGGCTAGCCTCATGTCCTCACCTCCACTACTAACGACACCAGTTGATGGCTGGCTATCATCCCCAACATCATCATCATCATCCTTCCCCCTTCCTCCCCCGCCAACTATCTTCCCCCCCCCCCCCCATCAACTATCTCTGTCTTCCCATCTCTATCTTCTCCCCCACCAAGAGCCTACTTACCCCCCCACCAAGCGGGGACAAGTACAGGATGAGCCTCAAGGCCCCACACACACACCAAGATAAAGCCGCCTTTAAACTCTTAATCTCCCGCTCTCTCTCTTAGAAATATAGACGTGATTATGTCTCGTGCGCGCGCGTGCGCGCCTGCGTCCTCTTCTGTCCATTAGAGAAATGACTTTCCTGCTGTGTTCAGACTTTTAATGCGAGGTGTGGAAGGTTTGTGTCAGCAACGTCCTGAAGTCAGCCCGAGGGCTGATGTCACCCATGTGATGTCACCCTTTGTAATGCTAATTGGAGTGATGTTATCCTTGTGATGTCAACAATATGCAGTGTTATAACCCTTTTGAGTGTTGCAACGTTGATGTCAGTCACGTGTTGATGTCACCCTGGTGATGTCCGCTGAAGCAAGACCTTTGGATGTCTCTGGCGTCCAAAATACTACTTCACAAGTAAGAGTCACTCTGAAAACATATCAAATACCTGAATAATGATTTCTTGAAGAAAAATAAAACAAATATTGAAACAACAAGGTGAATGTTTGCATGAATGGTCCAGCGTCGTCAACTGCTCAACTGCACAGTCTTCCAAGATGCATGAACACATTTCTCCATCTGTTGCTTCAATATCTTGAAGAAGCTATAGGCAAAGAGAGGACGGAACGCATCAAGAAAAATGTAAACCTGAAATCAGAATACCCATAGAGCCTCCAGCATGATGCCAGACTCCTGTTGCCTGCCTGCTCTAATAGAGCCGTCAACGGGTACCAGGATGAGAGAGAGAGAGAGAGAGAGAGAGAGAGAGAGAGAGAGAGAGAGAGAGAGAGAGAGAGAGAGAGAGAGAGAGAGAGAGAGAGAGAGAGAGAGAGATTCTAGTGATTACTTCCGGAGCTTTGTGCAAGCGTGTTGACCTCCGGAGACTTGGGGGTTAATCACAGACCTCATAACCTCTTATTCTAACACACGCTTTAATTTTTTTTACAAATTTTATGATATAAATATACATATTATATATATAAATATACATATATATATATATATATATTATATATATATATATATATATATATATATATATATATATATATATATATATATAATTATTATCAATGTTCCTTATTGTCACTTCTCCATCATTTTATTGTCAGTCTGTGAAGGGAACTATGATTTTTGTCAACCCATTTGGGTCTAAATTTTTGTCAGTAAATTTTTGTTTGACTGTGAATATGGCAGTCCCTGGGGACTTGAGGGTGTTGAGTCCATCCCAGTGACTAACTTTGTTAAGGTCTAATGACTTTTAAGTTGCCCAGTCCTAGTTACTTTAACTTTGCCGGGTCTTGTGAAGCTTTGCATTGATAGTCCATGCTGACTTGAAAGTTGTGATAAAGTTCACACTGAGTCCAGCTTAGCCACTTTAACTTAGTAATAATAATGATACTGCAGTTAAAATGTGGCAAAGTTTGCTGTAACTTTAGCTTGAGCCTAGTTCAACTAGTCAGTCACTAGTTGAAGTCTAGAAGAGCAATGTTGGTGAGTGTTAATGTACTTTAAGCTTGACCAGTTTAACTTAGCAGTATCTTACTGGAGTTCAGAGTGGTAATGATTGGCAAGTTTTATGTAACCTGTATATGTTGTCAATAGTTACGCAAGTCTTACGCAAGCCACCAGTAAACTGGTGGCTTGCGTAAGACATAGAAGCAACACATGACACGCCATTACGGCCGGAGATTCTCGGCTGCCACTCAACTTTAGCCCTCAAGGGTGACTGTCACTCTCAAAATGCAGAAGAGGTCAGGCAGCAAGTTTAGATTCACTCTAAATCCCCCAGTACTCCAGCCGGCACTTTGTACGTGGATGGAGCAGAGTGTATCTGATCACGCACTTGGCTTCAGCCTCTTGCTCCTGATTGGCCAACAAGTGGTTATCTCTCTACTATCCCGACTCGCTTTTAAAAAGTCCGCATGAAGTCAATGATGCGGTCTGGTGAGTCTGAGGTTCGAGTCAGCCACCTTAAATTCCAGTGAAGTGACTTATTTCTGACGTATTTTTGTTTAGGAGTTTCTAGAGGTAATCCACACTAACCTGGTCGTCATTAGCTCATGCACGTTGGTCAAGACTACGGGCTCACCATAGGCCGTGCTACTTGGAACTTTTTGTTCCAGGTAGCGAATCTTAAACAACAACAACAAGAGGAGCTCACAGAGCAGCATAAGGCTTAATGTAGCCTTATATGATGGTTAATTATAAGCCTTATTTCCCCCCCACTCCCCCTCTTCCCCCTTCCGCACTCATTTCACTACCTCCCCCCCTCCCTCTCACCACCTCTATCTCCCTACCTTCCTCCTTCTACACTAACCTCGTACAGGTATTTTTATTTATGTATATTGAAGTGGTAACCGGCTGAACCCGGGTCTCTTCACCTGTCTTTACACCTTCCCCCCCCTTTTCGTCCCTTTTTCATCCCCCCCCTTGTCCTCCCCCTCGTCCCCATCCCCTTGGTTTCTCCTCTCTTCATGCCTCCCCTCCCCCCCCCCACCCTTCTCTCAGAAAATGTATTTTTAAGATGCAGAGACTGTTCATATAATAACTGTTCAGATAATGAGAGAGAGAGAGAGAGAGAGAGAGAGAGAGAGAGAGAGAGAGAGAGAGAGAGAGAGAGAGAGAGAGAGAGAGAGAGAGAGAGAGAGAGAGAGAGAGAGAGAGCATACTCGACACAGGACATAAGACTAACGTTGTGTTCCTTGTAAAAAGCCGGGTAATATAATTTGCTCCGTGAGAGGTTGGGGGTCGCCCACTCTGTGCCTTCGTTGCTCGAGTGTAGGTGTGTGTGTGTGTAGGGGGTTTCTGTTCTAACCCCGGGAATCAAACCGGGACTCTTATCAGTTGTGAGTCGCCTACGCTGCCCACTGCGCCACGAGGCCCAATTATTTTTTAATGACAAAAGGATCTGATTCCAATATTTTCACACACATTCTAAATTTTGTTGTACGTCATCAAGGTCTGTTTCGTCGTCATAGAGACAAGTGTGTGAGTTAATGTCTTGCGTGTTGGTCTGTCTGTGTAGCTCAGTTCTCTTGGCTCTGGTTCCTGCAATGTTGCATAGGAAGCCACTGAAGAATGTTTCCCAAACCTTTCTTCATGGGCAAGACAGAGTGCGGGTTAAATGCAGGTGTTGCAGACTATAGTATTGGTCTCACGTAGGTTGTGTTGTGAATGATTTGTTGACTTCCCTATTTCTCACTGCTTCATCTCTCTCTCTCTCTCTCTCTCTTCCCCCCTTTTCTTCTCTTATAGTAGACACTATAAGAGGGCAGCAATGTGTGAGAGAGAGAGAGAGAGAGAGAGAGAGAGAGAGAGAGAGAGAGAGAGAGAGAGAGAGAGAGAGAGAGAGAGAGAGAGAGAGAGAGAGAGAGGGGGGGTACCCTGGGTGCAGGAAGGCCTGAGGGCCAAGAGTGGAGGCAGGAGCGGGAACTATTGACTTGACTTGGTCTACGGTGGGCCCCTGTGTTGATGTCCGCTCCCTCCCGCTGGCCAGTGGTGGTGGTGGTGGTGGTAGATGGGTGGAGTAGGTGGTAGTGGGTGGTAGTACTTACCTATCAGTGTCTACGGGAGAGTGAGGTCTAGCTCTTCATACCCCGCCTACCAGCCTTGTACCCGTTGCGTCGCAGATTATCTATTTTGTCGTTCAAATTATTTGCCGAATGCAGGCCTTAAAGTTGTGGATGGAGGTGGCTTCCACACCTTCTTTCAGCGCACTCCACGTGATCCACCAGTACAGGGTACGAGCACTTCCTTACCTTCCTTCGGCTCATTTGTGTTTCCAGCTTCCACCTGTGTCCTATTGTCCTACTTCTCCCAATTCCACGCCGGTGCTGCGTATTCCAGTATTGGTCCAACAAATGTTGTGTAGATTGCCTTGAATGAGACTTGATTCCTTTCTATGTTCTTACATTTGCCAGCGTCGCATATGCTGCTGATGTTATCCTGATGGTGGCCCTCATGGTCCATGACACCTGCTGGTATTTGGTGGTCTAAATCTGTCATATTCTGTCATAGGAATCTTTAACGTGAAGGAACGTCATCAAAGATGAATCTAGCGGCTCGCATATGTATTCATATCGGTAAAAGATGTGTTTGTTTGTATGTGTGATGGCTTGTGTGTGTCCGAAAGGTTCGTGGGAGCTACGCCTTACCTCAATGTTCACACAGGAAACATGGAAGGAGGGTGGTGGAGTGGCATAAGCCAGGCGGAATTGGCTCCTGTGCCACACTCCTCTTGTTGTATGTGTTAGATTCAGCTACTGGGAACAAAAGGTTCCAAGTAGCACGGGCTATGATTTTCAAAAGTTAATACTGAAATAGTGGTTGCGTTGTCCGTAGACTTATTCGCCAGTTTGTTTCATCCTGCGAGATGGGGACTTATTATCACAGCTACCATATTCCCTCTTGTGTTGATATCTTCAAAGTGCATCCGGAGTCTGCCAGTGCAGACTACTGATCACATGCCTCTGTATGACTAACCAGCCTGTGTGATGGGGATTTTTTAAGCATCACGTACTTAGCTTTTTGACACACTGTACTCCACTTCATATAGTCTAGGGCAGCTGCACTAATGCAGATGTACCTCACTGTATTAATACTAATAAAAAAAAGTTATATAAATTTTCAGGAACAGAAGGAAGGAGGAAGGATATTTGTCGAGAGGGAAGAAAGGAGGAGAGGTGAGAGAGGGGGGAATATTGGGTGAGAGAGATGGAAACTGGAGGAGAGGGGAGACAGAGATGGAGAGAGTGAGGGAGAGGGAAGGAGGGGGTGGGAGATGACAGAGAGGGGAAGGGAGGAGAGGCCTAGCCAGGTACTTCTAAAGTATTCATAAATGAAATGTTTGTGTGTCAGGTTGTCCGAGGTTCTAACTTCATGGCCCTTTGAGTTAGGTTCTCAAAATTGTTCACATGTAATGATCATTGGGTACATGCCCAGCATGGGAAGGTTGGCATTAAATAGGAAGAGTGCCACGCGGCAATGAACTAAAATCACCCCCAGACAAAAACCTTGCTGTACCATTGCGACTCAACTCTCAACCATGACGCATGCGCGTGCGCACGCACATTGACTACTAGAGCAGTAACCCTACAACTATGCTAACCTGTCCGAGGCTTAACTAAGCCATCCTGGGCCTACCTTACGGTACCTTAGGCCTCTACAAAAGCAACAGAACTTATATTTTGTGTACAACAGTCAATTTTTATACTTATACACCCAACGTAGCTACAAGTACTGTTACTCTGATATAGCTGGTTGTGAGCCAGGTGGAGCAGGGGCAGGTGGAGCAGGGGCAGGTGGAGCAGGGGCAGGTGGAGCAGGGGCAGGTGGAGCAGGGGCAGGTGGAGCAGGGGCAGGTGGAGCAGGGGCAGGTGGAGCAGGGCACCAGCCGTGGGTGTAGAGGATGAGAGCACACATCAGAGGCGCACAGGTTAATCCTATCACTGAATTGATAATTACGTTTACATGCGTCTGTTGGGCAGAGATATGGAGGGGTTATGGCGAGTTGTGGAGGGTTGTGGAGGGTCGCCGAGGACTTGTGGAGGGTTGTGGAGGGTCGCCGAGGGTTTGTGGAGGGTTGTGGAGGGTCGCCGAGAGCTTGTGGAGGGTTGTGGAGGGTTGTGGAGGCCTGAGAAGAGTTGTAGCAGGCTGGAAGGTTGCTTGTGGTTGACGGAGCATGGACACTAAGAGGCTAAAACAGGCACAACACTAACGACTGTACTCGCCCTCTCCTGCACCACTGCACAACTGCCACACAAATTGTATCATTAACATGCTAATAACCAATTGCCACTCACCATTACAGCTCTCCAATGTATCTGTTTGATGTTCAGTTCTTCCTATAGTTTTATTAGCTGTTAATCCAGATATCACTGTACCTTAGTAATGTATAAGAGGAAGTGGTTTAAAGCATTTGATCCGCTCCATTACTTGCGGTGGGTGGATCTACCAAATATATATATATATATATATATATATATATATATATATATATATATATATATATATATATATATATATATATATATATATATATATATATTAGTATATTTTGGTAGCAGTCTTTCCTGTAGACATATTTTATTAAATATGACCGAAAAAGTAAGATTAATAATTCTAACACGAATTTTCTCAATCTTTCGTACATTATGCTTCACTGTTGGAGGTAAATCCAGACCGAGTGAAATGGCCCGGAAAGTGGAGTTGGAAATTCTGTTGGACGACATATTCGACCTCGAGACACAAAAGAAGGTCACTACCAAAGATACCTTACAAGCAGAACTTATTGCAGAAGGAGGAAAGAATCGAGGCAACTACAGAAGCACCATACTGTCCCCCGAGCTTAGAGCGGCAGCTAAAAGCCTTCGTGAGAACAAGGAGATAGTTGTCAGGAGAGGTGACAAGTCGCCAATATATGTCATTCTTAAAAAAGACGAATATCTGGCGAAAATGAACATCATACTCTCTGACCAAACTAAGTTCCAAAGGGTAACGAAGGACACTACAGCCGAATTAAAAGCAAAGGTCAACAAACTGATCGAAACTGTGAACGCCAAGAAATCCGGACTCCACCTGCCAAAGATCATTGGGGAATATAAACCTGGATATGCGTATGGAAATGTCAAGACGCACAAGCCTGGAAACCCACTTCGACCAATCATTAGCCAGATACCCACACCCACGTACAGATTGGCGAAGCGACTCAACGGCCTGCTGACTCCTTATGTTCCTTGCGCCTTCAGCCTGAAGTCTCCAAAGGAATTTGTGGACTTACTGCGGGGCGCACGGGCCACAGGGATAAGAGCCTCGTTGGACGTGGAATCGCTGTTTACCAACGTACCTGTGGACGAGACAATCGGAATGATAGCCGACAGAGTGTATCGTGATCCAGCCTGTACTCCTCTTGACATGCCAGAAAGTATTCTGAGGAAACTACTCCAAGCTTGTACTAAAGAGGCACCCTTCTTGAGCCCGGATGGGCACATGTATAAGCAAGTAGATGGGGTCGCTATGGGTTCTCCCCTAGGTGTCCTGTTTGCAAACTTCTACATGGGTACCATCGAGCAAAAAGTCTTAGTCGACATGAACTTGAAACCGGCCATATACTGCAGGTATGTTGACGACATTTTTACACAGGTACCTGATGTCAGACATCTGCAGGAGCTGAAGGAGGCATTTGAGCAGAGTTCCGTGCTGCGTTTCACTTACGAGACGGAAAAGGATGGGAAGCTGCCTTTTCTAGATGTAACAGTCATGGAAAAGGGCGGAGGTTTCCACACTGCAGTCTACACAAAGGAAACAAACATAGGAATGTGCCTAAATGCCAACAGCGACTGCCCTGACAGGTACAAGAGGAGTGTTGTTAACGCATACGTCGACCGTGCTCTCAGCCACAGCTCAGAATGGAAGCAAGTCGACGAAGAACTCTGTAGGGTAAGGCAGGTTCTAGTCAATAACGGCTTCTCCAATGGTTTCATCGAAGACATCATAAGAAGGAAAGTGAAAAGCCATGCAACCTCCGAAGAGACAACTAACACAACACCTATACCCCCTATTAGACTATTTTACAGGAACTTCTTTTCCACAGCTCATAAAACAGAGGAAAGGGTCCTGAAAGATATTGTTAATAGAAACGTTATCCCTACAGACAAAAATCAGAGGATACAACTGACGATTTACTATAAAACCAGAAAAACGGCCAGCCTACTCATGAGAAACTCTCCAGACACGAAACAGAACGCTTTAAAAGAGACTAACGTCGTCTATGCCTTCAAATGCCCACTTGGGGACTGTAAGCTCCAAAAAACCCAGTATATAGGCAAGACAACAACATCTCTTTCTAGGCGTTTAACGATGCATAAACAACAGGGCTCCATTAAGGAACATATAATCTCTTCCCATAACCAAACCATCGCCAGAGAAATCCTAGTAAACAACACAGAAATCATCGATAGATACAGCGATAGCAGGCGGCTAGACGTTTGCGAGGCACTACACATCAAGAAGTCAACACCAGCAATCAACAGCCAATTATTGCACAACTATATTCTACCCACCTCAAGACTCCGCTCCAATATAGAAGCATCAAGAAATATGGACCAATAGGCTTTCTACAAACACTTCTATTCAATATCCATTGTTTCGTGTTCTGTCTTGTGTTGATACTTTTAATACCCTATTAATATCCTCTAATGCCACATCATCCTTCCCACCTTACTCAAATGTAATGCCACATCACCCTTCCCACTTCACTCAAATGTAGATATAAAATCAGGGAAACGCAAGTTCTAATCAGTTGTGTATTTGTGAAGTCTTTGAAAATGTAATAAGTTTTACGAAACGCGCCCGTGTCGCGTCAGACTAGAAATAAAAATGAATTTTGGAGAAGTGATTTTTGATTTACCTCCAACAGTGAAGCATAATGTACGAAAGATTGAGAAAATTCGTGTTAGAATTATTAATCTTACTTTTTCGGTCATATTTAATAAAATATATATATATTTATATATATATATATATATATATATATATATATATATATATATATATATATATATATATATATATATGTCGTACCTAATAGCCAGAACGCACTTCTCAGCCTACTATTCAAGGCCCGATTTGCCTAATAAGCCAAGTTTTCATGAATTAATGTGTTTTCGTCTACCTAACCTACCTAACCTAACCTAACCTAGCTTTTTTTGGCTACCTAACCTAACCTTACCTATAAATATAGGTTAGGTTAGGTTAGGTAGGGTTGGTTAGGTTCGGTCATATATCTACGTTAATTTTAACTCCAATAAAAAAAAATTGACCTCATACATAGAGAAAAGGGTTGCTTTATCATTTCATAAGAAAAAAATTACAGTAAATATATTAATTCATGAAAACTTGGCTTATTAGGCAAATCGGGCCTTGAATAGTAGGCTGAGAAGTGAGTTCTGGCTACTAGGTACGACATATATATATATATATATATATATATATATATATATATATATATATATATATATATATATAAGCTTGAATGGTCCCCAAGCATATATGCAAATGAAAACTCCACACCCGAGAAGTGACTCGAACCCGGACCGCCAGGAGCACATTGCAACTGGAGTACAAGGCGCCTTAATCCGTGGATTAAGACGCCATATATTACGTCTGACTCGATAAAAATGACCTTGGGTGCTATAATGATTTCAAATCACTCTTAAAACATTTGACTTCGGCCTAAACCGACAAGCCTATGTCCGTCCCATACCTATCTATTGATGATTAATTAACTGGTCCCACAATGAACTACTCATCCAGTCATCAACACTGACGAACCACAAAACGAAAGAATTAAAAGATACGCGACGCATCGTACATGGCTGCTCCTAGACTAATAAAAACCTAACCTAACCGTATATACGATTCTGACAATCAGAAAACGAGCTTCGTCGCGCCTCACCGATCAGACTACACCCAGACGTCAGGCAGAAGTCTGGCAGCAATCGATGCCAGAAATAAATTTCCACAAGTACTGAGGAGGTGGACGAAGCTGGTGGCGCCTCGCTGGAGAAGTCCCTGTCAGGCTCCGTGGTCTGTAACAAAGCCCAGAGGAAGGAAATTACGTCGTGGGGGAGGAATTTGTTTCAGCTTGGGAGACGAGGCAAGGCGGATAGCAGGCAATTCTTCGTCGCGTCCACACTCGTCCCTCAGAGTTTAATGGATTTGTTTAGAAGGCAATAGTGTGTGTGTGTGTGTGTGTGTGTGTGTGTGTGTGTGTGTGTGTGTGTGTGTGTGTGTGTGTGTGTGTGTGTGTGTGTGTGTGTGTGTGTGCGTGCGTGTGTTTACTAAGTGTATTTACTATTTATGGCTGCACGATCTAGCTGTTAGCTATTGGATACCGTCTTTCTAATCGTCAGTTGTCTAAGTCTAATGTACTCCTGAATTATTTTTCCTCTACCTTGTCTACTACATATATTTCTCACACACACACACACACACACACACACACACACACACACACACACACACACACACACACACACACACACACACACACACACACACACTGACCCCCCTCGCCCACACATCCCCAGGATGCAGCCCATAGCAGCTAGGTGAACAGAAGTAACAGATGAAATAAATTCTGTACCATTGTTTCTGCCTTAGCTGGGCCCAGCAGAACCCTTTGAACTATGACTCCTGAGTGCTGTCCGCTTGCACGAGAGGACGTTGTAAATTACTAATATCTTTATTCTATTTGATGTCAAGAGTGCCAGTGATGGAGCGAACAATCCATTAGTATATTTCAGTCTTCTTGCTCCTCAAATTTCCAATTTCCTTTTACTAGGAGTTTCATTCACCCATTATGGCTTTGTTTCCTTTCTGTCCATAATACTTAGTATCCCCCATGGATATATTGCATTCGAGATCACGTTATCAATTTCAGTTTCCACTATTGCAATTACATCAGATTCTTTTTTCTTTCACTGCCCTTTCTTTTATTTCCTTTACTTTGTTATTCAATCAGCATTGGTGTGATATACCTTCGGACTCTTCTTGAACACTTTTCCAGAATTCTTAGAGCACTCAGGTCTATTTTTTTATATTCTTGTAGGATGAATGTGAGAGATGAATGCAGTGCGGTGATGAATGGTTATGAAGTAGGAAGAGTTTAGTTGCGAGAGAGTGACTGAATATGTGCACGCGCGCATTCTTATATATTTTTTCTACGTGCGCGCGCGTGCATTGTATGATTTATGGTGAAGGTGATAGAAGATGAGGAGCATCCCTCACCCAGGACACTGTCACCCCATCCCAGCCTCCTCA
>NC_091166.1:50110436-50125436 GCF_040958095.1 Procambarus clarkii | reverse complement strand
AAACGAGCTGTGTGGGGTGGTTACAGACTATTATAGCACCTCACGAGGCTGTCAGCTGGCTGGGCCTCACCAGGAAGCTGCTGGAGAGCATCTGAGATTCATCGAGAGCAGAGATTCATCACAGATTCATCTGTTCCTGTGGGGACAGAGCGGAGGATTGGGGGGTGTGGTGGGGGAGGTAGTGGGTGATTGTGGTGGGTGATTGACAGTGGCCAGTTAGGCATTGTTGTAGGTGGGCCAGGTGGGCCAGGTGGGCCAGGTGGACCAGGTGGGCCAGGTGGGCCAGTGATTGACGGACTTGACTTAGACGAGTCGGCTGGTGCCCGGATCTCAACCATATACCGACCGGAACATATTTTGATATTCCGTTTTTTTTTGGGGGAAAAAGTATTGTTTGTGTTTATGATTGGCTGGGTGTCTGTCGGTTGTGATTTGTGTTCCTGTTTGGTTTGGTGTTTCTGGTTTATATCTCTGATAGGATGGGTTGTTGTTTATGACTTAAATATGCGGGTATACTTGTACTCACCTGTTTGTTAGGTTAGTGTTTACCTAATTGTGCGTGCGAGGGTTAAGCTTCTGCTTACGGTCCCCGCCTCTCTACTGCTGTACAGGTTACCTCAATTCATTTGTTATGACCCCATCGCCGTTTTCAGTAATTGGCATATTTTCGGTATAAAAAGTCGTAATTTGAAAATGAAAATAGGTGCAGAGAGTCAGAATTCGGCTGAAAAATCACACTCAGGAGTCAAATTTCCAACATTTCAGATATTTTGAAAACTGCAGGGGGGTTTGGGCAAAATATGACCCATCGCCGTTTTCAGTAATTGGCATATTTTCGGTATAAAAATTCGTAATTTGAAAATGAAAATAGATGCAGAGAGTCAGAATTCGGCTCAAAAATCACGCTCAGGAGTCAAATTTCGGACATTTACGATATTTTGAAAACTGCAGGAAGGTTTGGGCAAAATATGACCCATCGCTGTTTTCAGTAATTGGCATATTTTCGGTATAAAAATTCGTAATTTGAAAATGAAAATAGGTGCAGAGAGTCAGAATTCGGCTCAAAAATCACGCTCTGGAGTCAAATTTCCGACATTTCAAATATTTTGAAAACTGCCGGGGGGTTTGGGCAAAATATGACCCATCGCCGTTTTCAGTAATTGGCATATTTTCGATGTAAAAAGTCGTAATTTGAAAATGAAAATAGGTGCAGAGAATCAGAATTCGGCTCAAAAATCACGCTCAGGATTCAAATTTCCGACATTTCAGATATTTTGAAATCCGCAGGGGGGTTTGGGCAAAATATGACCCATCGCCGTTTTCAGTAATTGGTATATTTTCGGTGTAAATAGTAGTAATTTGAAAATGAAAATAGGTGCAGAGAGTCAGAATTCGGCTCAAAAATCACGCTCAGGAGTCAAATTTCGGACATTTCAGATATTTTGAAAACTGCAGGAGGGTTTGGGCAAAATATGACCCCTCGCCGTTTTCAGTAATTGGCATATTTTCGGTATAAAAATTCGTAATTTGAAAATGAAAATAGGTGCAGAGAGTCAGATTAACGAGGGGTAGGAAAGGAAGTGATGAAAAAGGATTCGGTCGTAAGAGGGCAAAGAAAACGGAAAGTCATGAGGTTAGGATGGGGGGGGGATTAAAGAATATGATAAAAAAGCATCCATACCAGTAATAAATTAACTGTTTTAGTGTGTTTCTTTTTAATAAAACTTGAAGTGTAGTATAATCCAAAATAAGTTACAGGTATTAAATTTGTAATAAGAAATAACTGTAATTCCGGGCAGATTACGCGGACGGAATAGAAAAAAAAATCTTTTCGCATTCCCCTTAACTCGGGATGATGAATTATTGATGAGTCCAGAGGAGTAGACCTGTGTTGCTAGTGAGTGGCTGTGTCTGGCCTTGATGAATGTGGCGTGGATGGTGCAACTCACCATCACCACCCACGGCAGCAATGAGCTAGATGATCCCTCCACGGTAGAAATTAGCAAGTTAGTCCTCCGGCTTCAGAAATGGGCGAAGACACCCCTTGTAAGCGCCATCTCGGCGCCGTTCTCTGAGGTGTTCGCCATGCATCCCTTCCTACCTAAATGTATTGCGATGTGTTTCTTGCCTTGTGTTGCGCAGGTGTTGCTTAAGTGAGGCCAGGTGGGTATGTAAAAGTGGTATGAGTGTCCCCGTAGAGTTTAATGTGATTATCTCAGCTCTCGTAATACTGCTATCTTATTCACTCATGTGTTGATGATATCCTCAAAATGCATCCGGAGTCTGCCAGTGTAGACTACTGATCACATGCCTCTGTTTGCCTGACCGTCCTGTGGGATGGGGAGTTTAGCATCACTAGTCTAGGGCAGCTGCACAAATGCAGGTGTACCTAAATGTGTTAATAAAAAAAGCATGAAGATGTATGTTTATAAGATTATATAAGTAGCAGATCACTTGGTAGGTTAGAACAATTGATGCATATTCAAATTTTGGTCTAAAGAAAGGAGTGGACAATTTCTCTTACACACGCGCGCGCGCGCGCACACACACACACACACACACACACACACACACACACACACACACACACACACACACACACACGCGCGCGCGCGTGTGTGTGTGTGTGTGTTATAAACACTGAGGTTCAGAGCGGAAGGTAGACATCATCATTGATTCACAACCTGTGCTTTCACGACCCATGAATATGTAATGGTGGGTTTCTGTGTCGTCTGCTGGCCCTGGCACTGTCCACCACTCACCCTGGCACTGTCCACCACTCACCCTGGCACTGTCCACCACTCACCCTGGCACTGTCCACCACTCACCCTGGCACTGTCCACCACTCACCCTGGCACTGTCCACCACTCTCCCTGGCACTGTCCACCACTCACCCTGGCACTGTCCACCACTCACCCTGGCACTGTCCACCACTCAGCCTGGCACTGTCCACCACTCACCTTGGCACTGTCCACCACTCACCCTGGCACTGTCCACCACTCACCCTGGCACTGTCCACCACTCACCCTGGCACTGTCCACCACTCACCCTGGCACTGTCCACCACTCACCCTGGCACTGTCCACCACTCACCCTGGCACTGTCCACCACTCACCCTGGCACTGTCCACCACTCACCCTGGCACTGTCCACCACTCACCCTGGCACTGTCCACCACTCACCCTGGCACTGTCCACCACTCACCCTGGCACTGTCCACCACTCACCCTGGCACTGTCCACCACTCACCCTGGCACTGTCCACCACTCGTCAGGACATAGTAAACTTATAACATAAAAATTTCATAAACAAATTTACTTACAATGATAAAGTGCATTAATTAATACTAGTTATAATAATAATGAGAAAATAAGTAGGAGCTATGGAAAGGATTCGAACCTATGCTCAGGGATGTGCCTAAACACACGCCTTAGACCACTTCGCCACGACACGGTTACAAAGCCAGGCATCCTGGGATTGAACTGAATCCTCTGGTGAAGTACTCTATGCCGTCCACTGCGGGCTCGCCGTAGCCCGTGCTGCTTGGAACTTTTTGTTCCAGGCAGTTCTGCGGTTTACTCACGACGCCCGGGCTGGTCTCACGACGCCCGGGCTGGTCTCACGACGCCTTGGCTGGTCTCACGACGCCTTGGCTGGTCTCCCGACGCCGCCCCCAACACTTCCTGGCCTAAGCTGACTGCTGTTTCAGTAACTTTAAGTATAACTCACCGTTGAGTCGGTGACAGGAAGCCTGGTGGGGTGAGCGAGGTCACGTCTGAGGCCAACGAGTGACCTTCTCCGGGGATTCAGTCCAATATAGTTGCCTAATTTCCGTGTGTATATATATTCATGCTGGGTGAACAGAGGCACCAGGCGCAGGAAAACGTCCATATAACCGTTTTTATCCCAGTCGAGGGATTGAACCCGGGTCTCTGTACTCGGGGTTCGTTCTCGGCTCACAATTATGAGTCCCGAAGGCGAATTCCGGCCCCGGGAGAGAAATGGTTGGGCACGTTTTCTATCAGCTGATGCCTCTGTTCACCTAGCAATAAACAGGTACCCCGTGTAGTTAGGCAGCTGTTGTGGAGTTGCATCCTTGGGTGGAAATTCGGTAGTTTGACCTGGGGTGAAACGTCCGTATAGGCCTAACGTATATGACACAGGCTGCTTGACCCCGACGAAATGAACTATGACGTAGAGTTTCACCTTTGCAGACGACAAGTCACAATAACGGGGCTGAAGACACGATGACCCAAACCACACACTAGAAGGTGAAGGGACGACGACGTTTCGGTCCGTCCTGAACCATTACCCAAGTGGTGTGTAGAGCCGTCGGCTTGTCGAAAGGTCGTCGGTGCTTCACCTTATCTGATGTGAGTGTGTGTGTGTGGGAGAGAGTAGTCTCATGGAGTCTCACCTTTGTTAGAGTCTCCCCCGGACTGCTGTACCACCTCCGTTTTCTATCGTGTGTGTTATGGTTGCCCCCCTCCCCATTCTCCCCCCCCCTCCCGGGGTCCTCTCACATCGCGTATTTTACGCAATTAAACAATTCGCAACAAATTGTATATATATATATATATATATATATATATATATATATATATATATATATATATATATCCTGTTTCATTTTCCTCCGTGGTCTGACATTGTCACATTCTTAATCACGTGTTTATTTTCGTGATATACACACACACACACATATATATATATATGCAGAATAACCACATATGAAAAATAGAAAATGCTTAACGCGTTTTCGGCTAATTCGCCTTCATCAGAGCAAAGTAGAATGACCCTACTACTTTCTACTTTGATTCTACTTTGCTCTGATGAAGGCGAATTAGCCGAAAACGCGTTAAGCATTTTCTATTTTTCATATGTGGTTATTCTGCATACTTGGATCAGTGTTTTTGTGATCATTGTTGCATATATATATATATATATATATATATATATATATATATATATATATATATATATATATATATATATATATATATATATATATATTATTAAATATGACCGAAAAAGTAAGATTAATAATTCTAACACGAATTTTCTCAATCTTTCGTACATTTCTTTTCACTGTTGGAGGTAAATCAAAAATCAATTCTCCAAAATTCATTTTTATTTCTAGTCTGACGCGACACGAGCGCGTTTCGTAAAACTTATTACATTTTCAAAGACTTTAGTTCACAAATACACAACTGAATAGAACTTACGCATCTCCGTTTTTATATCTACATTTGAGAGAGGTGGATGGGGTGAGGTGGCATTAATAGGGTATTAATTTCATCAACACAAGACAGAACAAGAGGTGGTATTAATAGGGTATTAATTTCATCAACACAAGACAGAACACGAAACAATGGGTATTGAATAGAAGTGATTGTAGAAAGCCTATTGGTCCATATTTCTTGATGCTTCTATATTGGAGCGGAGTCTTGAGGTGGGTAGAATATAGTTGTGCATTAATTGGCTGTTGATTGCTGGTGTTGACTTCTTGATGTGTAGTGCCTCGCAAACGTCAAGCCGCCTGCTATCGCTGTATCTATCGATGATTTCTGTGTTGTTTACTAGGATTTCTCTGGCGATGGTTTGGTTGTGGGAAGAGATTATATGTTCCTTAATGGAGCCCTGTTGCTTATGCAAACATAAGCCCTGTTGCATAAGCAACAGGGCTCCATTAAGGAACATATAATCTCTTCCCACAACCAAACCATCGCCAGAGAAATCCTAGTAAACAACACAGAAATAATCGATAGATACAGCGATAGCAGGCGGCTTGACGTTTGCGAGGCACTACACATCAAGAAGTCAACACCAGCAATCAACAGCCAATTAATGCACAACTATATTCTACCCACCTTAAGACTCCGCTCCAATATAGAAGCATCAAGAAATATGGACCAATAGGCTTTCTACAATCACTTCTATTCAATACCCATTGTTTTGTGTTCTGTCTTGTGTTGATGAAATTAATACCCTATTAATACCACCTCTTGTTCTGTCTTGTGTTGATGAAATTAATACCCTATTAATGCCACCTCTTGTTCTGTCTTGTGTTAATGCCACATCACCCCATCCACCTCTCTCAAATGTAGATATAAAAACGGAGATGCGTAAGTTCTATTCAGTTGTGTATTTGTGAACTAAAGTCTTTGAAAATGTAATAAGTTTTACGAAACGCGCTCGTGTCGCGTCAGACTAGAAATAAAAATGAATTTTGGAGAATTGATTTTTGATTTACCTCCAACAGTGAAAAGAAATGTACGAAAGATTGAGAAAATTCGTGTTAGAATTATTAATCTTACTTTTTCGGTCATATTTAATAATATATGTCTACAGGAAAGACTGCTACCAAAATACACTAATATATATATATATATATATATATATATATATATATATATATATATATATATATATATATATATATATATATATATATATATATTCTGCAATTGCCATCAGCTGGACACGTGTCCCAAAAATATATTTGCACAAATTTTGCAAGTTGAACAACCAAGCCGAATTAATAATACGTTGCACCTTGATAATTGTGTGGCATTATTTTTATACTCAATAAATAATCAAATAGTTAAAAGTATTATTTATTGACAATAAAAATAATATGCAATATTTCATCATTTAACATCCCAATTTACGAGCATTAGCAAGATATTATTTTATTTCGTAATTTTTGCTTTGTTTTTGCCCTGTTGGAGTTTGTCACCTCAGAAACGTCAGTCAAATGAAACAAATGAGCTCTTATCTTAAGTCATCGTTCAAGTGTGCATTGAATTTCGTCAGGAAGATGATGGGCTGTGTCAATCATGTTACCATATCTGAGCCACGTGTATATGTGTATTGTACTAGATATTATTGTATCGTTTTTTTCAGGTATAAGCCTACATCTATCGCTTAGATATATCTCTGGGGGGAAATGGGGTAGAAATTCAGTTCGTTTCGCTCAATTTGTGAACGATATTGGCGGCGAGTGAGAGCGGTCTCGTCCCAAGGTGGTCTTCGGGACCACGGCAGCGGGCTCGTCCCCAGCCCCAGGTTTGATCAGCTGATCGGAATTTTCCCCTTGGGAGTTAGTACGGGGGGAGTTGCAGGTGGTGTTAGGGGGTGTAAGTGGGTGATGACCGGGGCTTTGTGGGTAATATGTGGGCTCAGGCGGAGGGCAGTGGGCAGGGCGGTGTGTGTATGTGCTGGTGGCAGGTGCCGCAGTGTTAGTCCGTCCACACGAGGCTACGCACCACGCCGCCGCCGCCTCCCACCTCTCACTCCAGCCATGAACGGTATCCACGCCATCATTACTGCCAACGGCAAAGGTAGGACGACACCTGTCTGTTGTCAGCCGTAGGCCTGTGTACGCTCCACGCGTGTGCCTTGAACCATATTGGAGCGGCATGTTTATGTTGTCAAGGGTAGGCCTACTTTAACTCGACACGTGTACTTTAAACCATATCAGGTCATCGTGTTGATTTTATCAAGGGTAGGCCTATATGAGCTGGACACGTGTACTTTAAACCATATCAGGTCACCATATAATAATAATAATAATTTTTATTTTAATCTAAAATATCAGGTAAGATGAAAGGGTACATTGTAGTAAGTTTTTTTTTATATCAACGAATAACTACAACATAAGTTGACAGAGGTGATTGCACTAGTAAGGATATATGTCTTAAATTAAGTACTAATATTGGTACAGTGGGCAGTACAAGATAAAGTGTGAGTTTGAAGTACAAGGAAACTATGAGGATGAAATTAGGTACTTTTTGGTTTTACGTTTCAACAGGGCATGGGTTGGAATTTTTTTAATTCATCAGGGAGTGAGTTCCCTGATGAATTAACTGATTAATTTTCCCTGATTAATTAAGACTGGGCCCTTTTATTTGCATGGAGTGTTTGCACAGATTTAGTCTGACTCTCGGGATGTCAAAGAGATATTTATTTCTGGTGTGGTGCTCATGGGTTCTATTACATGAAGAAAAAGTTTCAGATCAAGAGTAACATTTAGGAACAAGGTTTTGTACATGGAAATAGCACATGAGAATATGTGGAATGAGTGTATGTGTAGCATGTTAAGGGATTTAAACAGGGGGGCTGTGTGCTGTCTGAAAAGAGAGTTTGTTATAGTTCTGATAGACGTGAGGTAATTTTCAGTGATTATGCATGCTACACATGATACCGTATAGAGTAGTGCATAGTATAATGGGAGGAGAGCAGAGTGCGGAACATAATATCTGATTTTAGAAAGTATTTTGTTTTTTTGAGACTTTTTTGGCTATGTGTTGTATGTGGTGCTGAAGTTGAGTCTCTTGTTCAGTCCCCCTATGTCCCACCGTATAGGTCAATACCCCTCATTTGTATTGGTAATATTAATATTGTCTATCTGAGGTTGAATCTGATATAATGGTTTAATACCAAATAGAATGTAGTAGGTCTTATCTATGTTTAGTGTGAGTTTGTTGGTTGACATCCACCAGTTTTTTAATTCACAGTTGACAATATTATTTAGTGTGTGTGTGGGGGGGGGGGGTAAGATGATAACCTTGTATATCAAGCGTAGGCCTATATAAGCTTGACACGTGTACTTTAAACCATATCGGGTCACCATGTTTATTTTATCGAGCTTAGGCCTATGTAAGCTCGACTTGCGTGCCTTAAATCATAGGGTCTCCGTAGATCAGTCGGATTCGTTTTCGACACTGAAATCAAGAGAGCTGTGAGAGTACGAACCAATCAGGGAAGAGTGGTCAAACTCCTGTGGATCCCCTCCCATGTTGAAGTCTTTGGAAATGAACGAGCAGATGTGCTGGCTGCTGAAGGCGCTGAAGGAGACCATATTGAATACTTCATACCCAAGACTCTGCTACAAATTATAGGTATTGTCAGGCAACATCACCGTGACAAGGTAACTGAGGAAAGGAGGATAGAAGCACAAACCAGTGAACCTGTATGCTGGTACAATATGGTTGCAGCTGGCAATCCCAATCATTATGGACGAAGAGGAGGTGGCCGCGGGAGAGAATCAGCAATAGCAAGAATTCGTCTTGGATACAAATATCCATGGAGATTCGGGATGGAAACAGCTGAGTAGAGGAATTGCAGAATCTGTGGAGAGATTGACGGACACCGCCTTGACCACTTTCTACGTGAATGTGAACACTTGAGAGACATTAGAAGTGTGTGTAGCATAATAAACCCACATTGTTTGAGTTAGGAAAATACTATCTGTCAAATATAAATGCTGTTCTCAAAAGATTACCCCTTTTACACCCGCAAGATAACGGAAGTTTTTAAGGGTTGACAAATGTTAATCTTCGTGTTTGATAAGCTGTTCACTTGAGACAGTTAAGCAAGACCCAGCTGTGTCTGGGTACAAGTGACAGGATGAACAACCCACCGGGTTTTCTTCCTATTGGGGAGTGTTGTACATGCTGCTATGGCGGCGTGTCCACTCACAGGATGAGTGGCGCTGCCCAATAAACTGGCCCCTCGGGGCAAAACTTAAAACTAAAACTTAAAATAGAGAATTCCCGGTTTGAGTTCCGGGCAGGACAGAAATGGATTCGTTTCCTATCACCTCATGCACCTGTTCACCTAGCAGTAAACAGGTACCCTGAACTAAGTCAAGATTGTTACGGTATTGAAACGTTTATCACAAGCTCTGTATCCACTCGCGGCCCATAGGCCTATGCTTGCCGGCCCATAGGCCTATGCTTGCATTATCAACTGGAAACGTTGATAAGTAAAACACGGTGACGACAGAGACAACAGTCGTTCCTTTCCTGTTATAATAACTTTGGGACCTCCCTCTCCTACAGTGTGAAACATAGAACATGAAGTATTGATAACATTCTGATATATTCCAGCGCCGTGGAGAGGGGGGACCTGCTGCTTGGGTAACAGCTTCTCCCCCCGAATCAACCTACCCTGACTTTACTCCCTGGAGAGACCACTTCAGACCGACAACCAGAGCCCAACTCCATAGTCTCCTGAGACTGGTGGATGCCTACTACTACTTACGCAAAAAAAAAAAAAAAATATGGATAAAATAGATTATGTTTAGTTTAAATCAGATTTTTTGTTATTTGTATTATTAAAATGAATATAACATTCTTGTTTCTAATACAAACGATGAAAGTATCTTTTAATGTGATTTAATAAACGTTTCATCAAATTCATTATCAAAATTCGGTCCTCAAAAGTCATTTATTTTTGTTAATGTAACTAGTTAAATCTGACTCCATACTGACACGGTAGGCCTATCTAAGATTATGGGGTAAAATACCCACTATCTTATCAGATTACATAGACCTAAGTGGCCCACACTGCTACGAATATTTACGTAAGCCTTAACAAACTCTAGCTTCATGGGATAGTTAATAATGTACTCAGGCAGTTCATGTTAATGGGTCAGCCATAGGCTTAGGGCCTAAGGTCAGCCATAGGCTTAGGGCTTAGGGCAAACTTAGGGCCAAGTTGAATGGGGATGAACCCATTAATACGGTCGAAACCTTTCACTAAGAGATATACTTTTTCAATGGGAAAATATCCTTTAATGGGGGGGGGAGGGATATATTTCCAGGTGACACCTTTTATCATATAGGTGCCTATGGTCCCCTGTTTACCCCTGAACACCTGAAGGCTACCCGGGGCTCCCCTGCGGAATTGCTGAAGATTAAGCCACCCAAGAGGCGGCACGGGCATGAATAGCCCCCCGTAAAGGTCAACGACCTTTAAACGTCACTGATGTCCTCCGCGCATAGATCACGTGGAGCGTTTGTGATCCGATATGATTTATAATACATCATATTTTGTCCGTCGGGGGATTCTTGACGGCAACATGTGATGATGCATTATACGCTAGTATGGCCTCCACCACTTAACTACCACCCCTCCAACGACCACAACCACCCCCCCCCCCCCCACCACCACCTCACTACCACCATCCAACGACCCCCCCCCCCCCAACCACCACCACACCCCCCATCGGTTCTGTTAAATAGCAAATCTTTCCAAACTCTCAAAGTATCCGCCAGTCATTATAGTGTCACAGTTAACGACTTGCCGTAATTGGCTGTTAAGCGTAACCTTGTACAATTGGCGTGTACCCAACCGTCTCGGACCCAATGGGTACAAAACTGGTCGAAAGTTGTCAATCTATGCTGTTGCTATACTTTAAACCTATTTACAGTCTAGTCTGGCCTAACAAAAACAAGAGAGATGGGTTTTAATTCCATGTTTGTTGGTGTATAATAACCTGATGTTGTTTTTATAACACTGTACATGCTTAACGTACAACAACACACAACTCATTTTCTAAATCATTAAATATTACGCCAGTCGTTAGGTTGAATTTTTGGTTGAGTTAGGCTATCTTGAGGTTATCTTGAGATGATTTCGGGGCTTTTAGTGTCCCCGCGGCCCGGTTCTCGACCAGGCCTCCACCCCCCAGGAAGCAGCCCGTGACAGCTAGGCTAGGTTATAGATTAGTGGGGGAACTGCCTAATTGTATCCTAATTACCATAGCACATGATCCATATGGACTAATTTACAGCTGATTAATTAAGGCAGCGTTTGTACGCTCCAAAATGTGGACAAAATTATTGTATTTTCTGATATCTAAATATATCGCTGTAAATCCCTTTTTTTTTTTTTTTTTTTTTTTTTTTTTTTTTAGAGCGACTGGTGAGGTTCAGATGAAGGTGGTGATTGTGGGTGATTGTGGGTGATTGTGGGTGATTGTGTGAAGTGGTTCACTCTATCTTGGCTGTGGTGGTGGCCCGGGTGGGGCTCACGGCGCTTAACTGTGCTCAAGGGTGTTCAGGAGCACTGGAAGGGAGGGGGGGGGGGGTACTATGGAAGGTCTTATTGTAAGGTATAGTGTGGTGCTCAGGTGGGCTCAGTGGTGCTCAGGTGGGCTCAGTGGTGCTCAGGTGGGCTCAGTGGTGCTCAGGTGGGCTCAGTGGTGCTCAGATGGGTTCAGTGGTGCTCGGTTGGGCTCAATGGTGCTGAGGGAGTCTTAAGTAACCTAGAGTGAAGGCATCACTATAGGAATGACACCATCTGGGCAGAAAGCCACCTGGTAGTGTGTATCACTGTGTGGGCGCTCACCTATTTGTGCCTGCAGGATCGAGCTCGAGCACTTGGACCCCGCTTTTCTAGCCGGTGGTTGCCTAATACAATGACTCCTGACCAGTTTCCTTATCATACCAGCTTTAAAAGTTATTAATGAAGTTAGCCTCTACAGTCTGCTCCTTTTAGTCATTCCATTTACTCACTACTTACGATAAAAGAAAACTTTCTAACATCTTTATGGCACGTCTGAGTCTCAAGCTTCCATCCGTGCTCCCTTGTTTTGTTGATATTCATTGTAAATATTTCCTCTGTTTCCACCTTGTCAATCCCTCTTAAGTATTTTATACGTCTGTATCATGTCCCCGCCTCTCCCTCCTCCTTTCTAACGTCGTCAGGTTTAGTTCCTTCAGTCTGTCTTCGTACCTCATCCCTCACAGCTCTGGGACCAGTCTCGTAGCAAACCTCTGCACTTTTTCGAGCTTCCTTGTGACTGGCCTCATATAGGCAGTATATAGTGATTTAAACTCCTCCTTATTCAGGTTTGTGAAGGATGTGCTGACATTTGCCACAGTAGAATATGCCGATGATGGGATGAACAACCCAGCTGGGTTTTCTTCCTTTTGGGGAGTGTTGTACATGCTGCTATGGCGGTGTGTCCACTCACAAGATTAGTGGCGCGGCCCAATAAACTCGCCCCTCGGAGCAAAATTTAATTTTTTTTTAAAAGGTTATTCTATTTATATGAGCCTCTGGAGTTAGGTTCGGTGTTGTGTCCACTCTCAGGTCCTTTTGTGTGTGTAAAACTATATTTTACCCGGAGCTCTAGTTCTTGGGTCCCGGTGTACTATTTGTTCCGGGAGCGAATATATTCCTTGTGACGCACCTTAATGGTGCCACAGAGTGTTTAAGGTGTGTGGAGTGAGGCACTCACGTCTCTCACACCTCACACCACGGCCTCACTCTCCTCACCTGGATGAATACTCTTACCTGTTATTCACTCCTTTGTGTTGTCTCATTTTGTATTTCCGTCCAGTATTCCATTTACCGTCACGTTCCGTTTATAGCAATTTTTATTTATTATGAAGTGATAATATATATTATCACGACGTTTCATCTGTCTACGGCATATTATCCCCTGCCAGCCTTGTTTAATTCCCCTCTTTGGTATCTAGTATGAAATGATTAAATCTCAATCAATAGTATGAAATCTCTACTGCTCTTTCTCTTAACAAGTCAAATTAGAGTCACTGCAAGGAGAAACTTTGCTTGTCTTATGCAAATACGAAAACGCATCTATCGAGATCAGTCGTATATTTGCCTTACATGTTAGTGAAGGGACTTAGTGTGCATGGCCCCGAGAAGTCAGCGGGCTAAATGTACCCTCATGTATTCATGCTATCCTAAACCCAACCCCCCCCCCCACCTCCACGCCAGGTCATGTGTTCCTTTACATGTTTAACTTCTCTGCTTCACTGTGTACTAAGCCAGTTTTTTATTATTATTATTATTATTATTTTCTACCACTAGACGTGGCCACACATTTACAATGCTAACCAGCATATATACATTTTCTAAGCCAGTGTTAGTCCAACAAAGTGTCTATGCCAGTGCCCAAATGTTTAGTAATATAAGTGAGTGTATCTCTCCCACTGGAGCGTGTGTCATCAACATGAGGTGTTCTCGCCTCATGAGTGTGTAAACACAAGAGCTACGGTGTGCGACACACCAGTATCAACACCTTTTGGACACTAAGGCACTCGGAGAGAATAGTTACTGTGGCGTTGCCAACTGTCCCGGTATTCAGGCAAGACGTCATCGCTGTCTCCTTGTAAGTGTCCTGGCTGTTGTGCACGCACGCACGCACGCACGCACGCACGCACGCACACACGCACGCACACACACACACACACACACACACACACACACACACACACCCACACACACACCCACACACACACCCACACACACACACAGCAAATGTAAAGTTATGGAAATGGGACTAGGAGATAGGAGACCAAAGGGACAGTACACAATGAAGGGGAACAGCCTACCTGTAACGACGCGTGAAAGAGACCTGGGGGTGGACGTAACACCTAATCTATCTCCTGAGGCACATATTAATAGGATAACGACAGCAGCGTACTCTACACTGGCAAAAGTTAGAACATCATTCAGAAACCTAAGTAAGGAGGCATTTAGGGCGCTTTACACTGCCTACGTAAGGCCAGTCTTAGAGTATGCCGCCTCATCATGGAGTCCCCATCTGAAGAAGCATATAATGAAACTGGAAAAGGTTCAGAGGTTTGCAACGAGACTCGTCCCAGAGCTACGAGGGATGGGGTATGAAGAGCGCCTGAGGGAACTGTGCCTTACGACACTAGAAAGAAGAAGGGAGAGGGGGGACATGATAGGAACGTATAAGATACTCAGAGGAATTGACAGAGTGGACATAGACGAAATGTTCACACGGAATAGTAACAGAACGAGAGGACATGGATGGAAGCTTGAAACTCAGATGAGTCACAGAGATGTAAGGAAGTTTTCTTTTAGCGTGAGAGTAGTGGGGAAATGGAATGCACTTCAGGAACAGGTTGTGGAAGCAAATACTATTCATAATTTTAAAACCAGGTATGATAGGGAAATGGGACAGGAGTCATTGCTGTAAACAACCGATGCTCGAAAGGCGGGATCCAAGAGTCAATGCTCGATCCTGCAAGCACATATAGGTGAGTATAGGTGAGTACACACACGCACACACACACACACACACACACACACACACACACACACACACACACACACACACACACACACACACACACACACACACACAAGCAAGCAAGGCAAAGACTCAGCCTAAATTGTTGCATAGCCACATTAGGAGAAAAACAACAGTAAAGG
>NC_091166.1:50102936-50105436 GCF_040958095.1 Procambarus clarkii | reverse complement strand
AGCAGACGTGTGGAAACAGGCTAACATAGTTCCAATCTACAAAAGTGGCAGCAGGGAAGACCCCCTCAATTATAGACCTGTATCATTGACAAGTGTAATAGTGAAAGTATTGGAAAAGCTAATCAAAACTAAATGGGTAGAACACCTGGAGAGAAATGATATAATATCAGACAGACAGTATGGTTTTCGATCAGGAAGATCCTGTGTATCGAATTTACCCAGTTTCTATGATCGGGCCACAGAGATATTACAGGAAAGAGATGGCTGGGTTGACTGCATCTATCTGGACCTAAAAAAGGCTTTCGACAGAGTTCCACATAAGAGGTTGTTCTGGAAACTGGAAAATATTGGAGGGGTGACAGGTAAGCTTCTATCATGGATGAAAAATTTTCTGACTGATAGAAAAATGAGGGCAGTAATCAGAGGCAATGTATCGGAATGGAGAAATGTCACAAGTGGAGTACCACAGGGTTCAGTTCTTGCACCAGTGATGTTTATTGTGTACATAAATGATCTACCAGTTGGTATACAGAATTATATGAACATGTTTGCTGATGATGCTAAGATAATAGGAAGGATAAGAAATTTAGATGATTGTCATGCCCTTCAAGAAGACCTGGACAAAATAAGTATATGGAGCACCACTTGGCAAATGGAATTTAATGTTAATAAATGTCATGTTATGGAATGTGGAATAGGAGAACATAGACCCCACACAACCTATATATTATGTGAGAAATCTTTAAAGAATTCTGATAAAGAAAGAGATCTAGGAGTGGTTCTAGATAGAAAACTATCACCTGAGGACCACATTAAGAATATTGTGCAAGGAGCCTATGCAATGCTTTCTAACTTCAGAATTGCATTTAAATACATGGATGGCGATATACTAAAGAAGTTGTTCATGACTTTTGTTAGGCCAAAGCTAGAATATGCAGCTGTTGTGTGGTGCCCATATCTTAAGAAGCACATCAACAAACTGGAAAAGGTGCAAAGACATGCTACTAAGTGGCTCCCAGAACTGAAGGGCAAGAGCTACGAGGAGAGGTTAGAAGCATTAAATATGCCAAAACTAGAAGACAGAAGAAAAAGAGGTGATATGATCACTACGTACAAAATAGTAACAGGAATTGATAAAATCGACAGGGAAGACTTCCTGAGACCTGGAACTTCAAGAACAAGAGGCCATAGATTTAAACTAGCTAAACACAGATGCCGAAGAAATATAAGAAAATTCACCTTCGCAAATAGAGTGGTAGACGGTTGGAACAAGTTAAGTGAGAAGGTGGTGGAGGCCAAGACCGTCAGTAGTTTCAAAGCGTTATATGACAAAGAGTGCTGGGAAGACGGGACACCACGAGCGTAGCTCTCATCCTGTAACTACACTTAGGTAATTACTTAGGTAATTACACACACACACACACACACACACACCCACACACACACACACACACACACACACACACGCACGCACACACACACACACACACACACACACACACACACACACACACACACACACACATGATACATGACAACTAGACCACACTTCCCAAAATGAAGAAACTAGTACGACGTTTCCGTCCCATATTACGCTGAGGTCATACCTTAATTGTTAATGTTCCTTTATTATCATTATTACCATTGAAATTTTGCCCATCTATATTGAAATATTATTATATATACGTGTATTGTATTGTATTGTATTGTATTGTATTGTATTTGTATTGTATTTCATGTTGTGTGTGTGAATGTATAACTGCTAGTTAACTGGGCACGGACGCTGTCAAGACCTTGGGTCAATGCACTCGCCCCCCCCCCCCCATTTCCTAGCCTGTGTGTGTGTTGTCAAGGTTGCCAACCTGTCAATTTATCTATCAGGGGAAAGCGCCAAGCTATTACGACTGTATAGCACTTGGAAAGGGTCAGGATAAGGATTTGGGATGGGACGGGGGTAAGGAATGGTGCCCAACCACTTGGTGGACGGTCGGGGATTGAACGCCGACCTGTATGAAGCGAGACTGTCGCTCTATACCGTTCACCGCAAGTGGTTGGACAAGGGGTTTAATCAGAGTTTAATAAGTGTTTTCACTAAATTCTCAATTTGTAACTCTTGTCTTGAAGTGACATGTGAATTGACGTTTGGGGACTATTGTCATATTTTGTGGACTTTAACTCTGGAGAGGAGAGTCCTGACTTGGCCACATTGGTCAGTCATTGTGGACTCTGACTTTGGTGAACAGTTTCTCGACTTTACCGTTTGCCAGTCCTGTTGGGACTTAGTTCAACGACTCGTGTTCATTGATGTTCATGTTGAGACCTAACCCCCCTACCCCATCTCAGGTTATATAAACCACACTACCCACCTTGTTCACAACCTACCAGCCCGTGTTGAGTTGTGTAGTGTACCCATGTTATCAGGTGATCGTTGCTAAGTGTCCTCTACCTGCAGTGACTTGTGCCTTGTATTACTTAATTGATACTTGCTTGTATGTATATA